>NW_027496442.1:0-175797 GCF_021521415.1 Bidens hawaiensis | reverse complement strand
GAGCAATACCCCATTTGAGCTCCATGTGGTTTGTTACCTTGAAGATGCTCCATTGAAAATGCGTCGGATCTACATGATTAGCTAAAGTCAGATGAAAAAACGGTAAGTTTGATTAGATGATCCGTTGCTCATCAAATGCAACTTTTTCCAAAAGTGGCACAATGAGCATAAGTGGAAACTAAGTGATCAATGTTAATTTCGTTCCCGCTAATGGGATCTTTTACTTATGTTTCCACATATATAACAGAAGTGACTATTGTAACTACTAGTAGTTATAACCGTCAACGGTTAGCAACCAACTAAAAGATTATGATGGTTCAACCCTATATAAAGAATATCATCTGGTTTGTTTGAACAACTTTTATTCCCGTCCTTCACGGATTAGAACTTCTAGTATACTACAGAAACATTTATTGTCTTATTGTCTTATTGATTTCATTGTCTTATTCGATTATTGATTTCATATACCTGTGAAATACTTTAATATAAAAGTACATGATTCGGAAAACTATCACGAGAATTACGAAACACAAAACCTACAAACATGTACCCAATAAATAAAAATATCATAAAAGCCACCCTTGCTACAAATTAATCAACCAACAAATAATGGAACCACAAACAAAAGAGGTAAGGGAAAGATTTAATCTATGGACCTTATGTTTATAATATATAGTAGGTTACCAACTCCTATGTTTTTCCCGAACAAGAAAAGAAAAGGGAGAAAGGCAAGTTATTGATGGAACTTTATAATAAAGACAACCAAAAACAAAGGTGGGAGTGAAGGCAACAAGGCATTATGGATATCCAGGTCACAAGTTATGAAGGCAACAAGGCATTATGCATACATACATACACACACAAACACATACATACATACATACATACATACACACATACAAATACACACATACAAACACACACATACATACACACACGTGTATATATACATATCATCACATATAATAAGTATTTTTAACACTTCACAGTGGTTTAAACGAGCCAAACTATTTAAATATCGAGCATGACATACTAACTTGTAAGTCTAAATGAACCTTTATTAATATTTAACTATTTTTATATATTAATACTTTAAAATTATAATGTTCTATCAAACAATACAAATGTATATAATCATAATTAATTTTAGTTATAAAATCTTATGCCAATTTGTATTTTAAGTTTTATACTTTGGCATCAATATCCAACTAACAAAATTTATGTAGATTCATGTCGCGTAAATAGGTTAAACAGGTAAACCTGTAACAGGTAAACCCAAGTTCATAAATTTCATGTAGATTCATGTCGCGTATGAAATTCACACCCCTGATTTCTAACTCACTTTAGGTGATTGCAAAACTAAAGAAAATAATAAAACTAATAAATTATGAATATTGTAATAATTCAAAAGGGCTAGTGACCCTTTGGGGGTTTCCCAAAGGGAATATAGAATCAGTCCTTTGATTCTTGGGCAGCTTTACAAACATGCATGCAGATCCGTAGACATATTTGGTAAACTAAAGTTTCCTTCACTATACCATTTTTGGTAACACCATCTTCATTTTAATACTCCAAAGTGACAAAGTCCCATCTTTGGACCTTTCTCTAGTTTTAAAAGTACATTTTTATAGAGGGAATGTACAAGTTCTCAATACACAACTTTTTCCCTTGAACACATGGTAAGGTATATTTACACATCTCATAAAGTTTTGGTTAATAATATTAACATTTCACTAAAAAAATGTATGTATGTATGTATGTATTGGTTCGTTTGGTTGGGCGGCTTTGGGTTTGAAATGTGGAATTGAGTGTGTAAATCAAACAAGTCGTTCAACAATTTTGATTTTAGGAATGTGTTGTTATACGTATGCGTTATATTCAATAATCATCCTTATCATCTTTAAAGAAAGTAATATAAAGTTATTGTTAAAAATAAATTGGTTCAAAACCTTCAAACAATAAAAACTAGTTGGTTCGGCCGAGCTAGCCACATCGTTATCATATTGTTGTAAAACTAGGTTTTCAAGGCCGAGTACTCATCGAGTTAACTAAAAAGTGAAAAATGCATTGAAGATAATACATAATTTTGACTAGGTATCCGGTTTAACTAAAAAGTGAAAAATGTATCTTTACGTCACTATCAAGTAGTCATGGTGCGTCTCAATATCTTTTCTATAAAAACATAAAAAGTACATAATAATTTAACTAACATCATAATTATCATTTGTTTATTTAACAAAAAAAAAAATCGTCATGATTGATTAAGAAAAGACTGTGACCCCACACGTTTAAACTCCTTTGCGCCCAAAGGGGTAGCCTGCCCTTTGACACCCTCGTATCCCAATCGTATAATGGAATATGACCACTTCTTTAAGACTATGGGGTGTGGGGGCTCTAGTGGGGGCTCCAGCAGAGCCAAGAACCAATAATATTATGACGTGTGGCAGAGAGAAAAACTGGATAAAGGGGGGTGTTGGTAGCGCCCCTCTAGCGACTGGCCCCTGGTGTGGGTAGCGCCCCGCTAGCGCCCCACATCATCTCTCTCTTCTCCCGCTACCATGCTCACGGGTGTGTTGGAGTCCCCTCTAGCGCCCCTCTAGCGCCCCCTTGGTGTGATACTAGCGCCTGGGGGCGCGAGCGGAGGGGCTCTAGCGTCCCCTTTGAAGCCCCCACACCCCTCAGTCTAACGACAAGGGGGGGGGGGGGGGGGGGGGCGGCGTTAACCAACAATACATGCCTCAACATATATATGTTTATAACTAAAAAAGAATTAAAGTTTCAAAATATAAAAACATAAAAAAAAGTCATTAAGGAATAACACAAAGCATACAATTAATAAAAAAAGTAGACATTTAAGTACTCCATTAACAAAGTATCCTTTAATTCTAACAAAAAGATATTCCTATTTCCATTATTTTTTGTTTAACCTTAGGCCAAGTGTAGTGGGTGTGAGTTTGAGCGACATTTGGGAGCGAATGGGCTAGAACAACCCCCCCCCCCCCCCCGGCGATAAGTGGGCGAAAAGGGGCGGGGGCGGCTTGTATTTGTCGCCGTGATGTTTAAAAAATAATATTATTATATTCAAATGACCGTTTGCAACGGTAAAATTTAAAAAAAATAATTAATTAACTAAACAATATATATATATATATATATACTAAACAATATATATATATATATATATATATATAATATATATATATATGATCAGGATCATTAGAGAACTTTTTTGAAATTGAGAATCATTTTGGACCACAAAAAACTAAAAAATAAAAAAAAATCATAAAATAAAAAAAAACACAACAATGAAAAAAGTAAAAAAAACCAAAATTCTTATTTTAACATCCCGGTTTCATAAAAAAACTCGGTTTAGCCAAATTATATACACATATGTATAATATATACATATATGTACATTTACATGATTTTTTTTATACACATGTGTATAATTTAAGATAAATGACACTGTACATGTGTATATATTACGTAACTAAAGATTAAATAAAATTATACATATGTGTATAATACGATGTTTTTTTTATTTATTTAATGAAACCGGAATGAAATATAAGAATTTTGGTTTTTTTTACTTTTTTAAAATTTTTGTTATTTTTTGTTTTATGATTTTTTTAAATATTTTTTTCAAAGGTGTTTTTAGTGGTCCAAAATGGTTCTCAAAGTTCTCAATTTGCAAAGGTTTCTCTTAGGATCCTTACTATATATATATATAAACATACACATTCTTCTCCATTTCATACGCAATTCATACCAAAATTCTTCAAAAAATCTAGCAAAATGAAACCTACAAACAACCCGAACCAACCGAATTCCGTGGAACTCACCGCTACCCTGAGAGAAATCATCAAAAAACACAAAAAGTGTGTCGAGGAAGTCACGATGCCATGAGAAAAAGCAACAAGCAACACGAAAAGATTGCCGCTATGTTGAAATTGCGGGAAATGAGTGAAGAATACGAATCCCTCAAAGCGGCCGGGTTACACGAAGAGGCCGCATTATTGCAACGACAACAAATTGAAAAAATGCGCGAATATTATGGATATTAGTATTTTTTTTTGGTTATGTATTTTTGTAATTTTTAGTTATGTATTTTTTTGTATTTCTTTTTAATTTTAATGCATTTTTATTTAATTATTTAAATAAATTGGTTTTTATTTGTTTAGTTTAATTATAAAAAGAAAATAATAAAAAAGAGATATTGTGGGTCCAATTTGTAGCCCTTACACCATTACACCTCGAAAACAAATTCTCACTCCTTGCTGACTGGGCGCCACGTGTCACAATTCGCCCCCCATTTGTAGCCCCTCCACTACGCATAGCCTTATACAATGTCTACGAAATTTTACATATGCATGTGTTGTGTGTACTTGGATGTTGAAAAAAAATCCAAATCCGTATTTAAAATATCCGAAAATCAAAATCTGGATTATCCAAAAATTTGGATAGTTTTGGATTCTAATTCGGATAGTAATTTTGAAATTTTCGGATAATTTTTGGATTTTTTTGGATAGTTTTCGGATACTTCGATAATTTTTGGATATTTATGGCAATTTTTCGGATATTTCGGATATCCTAAATACATTTAAAAGTAGTTCTTAAATTTTCTTTATAATAATAATTTTTTTCGGATACGGAAATCCGGTTTACTATACGATCAGAAATCCGAAATTTCGATTCAGATTCGGAGAGTAAAATCCACTATCCGAAAGGTCCGGAGTTCCGAAATCCGGATATCCGACTTTAAACACCCCTGGTGTGTAAATCCAAGCCAAAGAACTAACCATGATGAATCTAGTCTAAACTAGTCTTGAACTGGTCGGTTACAGTCTGTACCAAAAGACTGTAAAATTAAACTTTGAAGCACCTAGTCATCTTGATGTATATAAAACATGCAACACATAATGTTCAAGCTCTTACCAATCATGTTACCACGTGGCAACCATGCTTACAAGGTTGTGTGTTTTTGTTGTTAAAGAATCATCTTCAAGAAGACAAGATGAACTCGAATATGATGTGTTAAAAACATCTGGTAAATTCAAACTTTAAACCGTTATCTAAACATGTCAAAACAATTTGTAAATGAGTTATAATCAAGTTTTAGACGAGTTATACACGGGTTAAACAGGTTGACGTTATAAAATATCTGTTTACTTTAGTTTAAACCAATTTATTTGACGACCTGTTTAATGAGCGAGCAACATACACGGTTAAACCAACGAACTAACGAAACTAAAATTAAACATAACAGTTAAACAGATCAAACAAAACAATCAAAATCCTAATTATTTTATGACATGTTTGTTCCATAACTACTTAACGCGACTAGATGCCATGTAAATAAAAATAGCGAACAGTTGTCGTAATATATATTTTGTTTCCTAAAACGACTCATTTCAACCAACGATAAACTTAGTCTATATTAGTGACACCTTAAAACACCCATGTTTACCTGAGCTCATTTTCATTCAAACAATTAATATGAACCCGTTCCGACCCGAAAATACCACTCGATACGCGATCAGACATAGCCTGTCTGTTTCACCAAATTAATTAAACAAGTTAAAACTGCAAACCAAAATCCTAATAGTTTCATGACATGTTTGTTTCTATAACTAATTAACACCTCTCCTCTGTAACCCAAAAAAAAAATTTTAATAAAAAATAAAACAAAATAATAATAATAATAATAATAATAATGCAAAAACACAAAAAATCCAAACTGAAAAAACGAACCGAAACAAAAACCGACGCTTTGGTTTTATGTTTTTGAAAAACCAAACCGTGGTTTTGGTTTTGGTATTGCATGTAACAAAAACCGAAAAATCAGAATCAAACCAAATTTCTAGATTTTTATCTTATGAGTTTTTATTTTAAGTCATTTATACCAATTTAATATATGTAACTCAAATACTTCTGGCCAAATTTATAATAATCTATTAGTTAGCAGTTAACAAAACTATTTCTACCTGGATTCATTATTTTCGACAAACTTTCTTTTCGGCCTAAAATTTTCAAGGCTCTAATGATAAAAACCAAAACCGAACAGAAACCAAAATGAAAACCGAAAAAACCAAAATCAAACGATTTAAAAATTTCAAGTAAACCGCACCAAACCACACCACGCACTCCCTTAATTCAAACTATTGACATGAACCCGACCCGACCCGATACCCAATCTGACATAACTTGTCTATTTCACCAAATTATTTAAACAAGTTAAACCCACAAACCAAAATCCTAATAATTTCATGACATGTTTGGTTCTGTTTCTATAAGTAGCTAACACCCCCTCTCCTTTTACCCAAAATAAAATAAATTAAATAATAATAATAATAATATAAAAACACAAAAAAATTCTTTACCTCCTTTTCACCCCTCCCCTCTATTAATACATGTCTCTCCTCTTTGAGACCAAAACCAGATAAACAAACAACACACATCACACAACACAAACACATAGAGTGCTCTTTACGAGAGTATCTCTTTCCCTCCATCACTACTCATTCTCATCTTCACTATGTGTAACCCGAACACCACCCCGCCCACCGCCGTCTCCATGAACCCCTCAGATCACCTCCCGCCCCCATCACCGCCACCGCCTCACCTTTACCTCAACCTCCACTCATTACCACTTCCCATTTCTCAATACCAAAGTACCAAAAAAGCTGCCAACAACGGTATCAGTACCAGTACCAGTACCAGTATCAGCAATAATAATATTAATAACAATAATATTAATAGTAGCAGTCACAGTAATAATAATATTATTAATAGTAAAAGTAAGAAACGCATTTCTATGCTGATACCCACACCGTCTGACATCTGGGACGAAAGTAAATCTTTATTTAAGCTTTCGTCCCCGATCGCTTTAACCGCGTTGATCCTCTACACGCGGTCCATAATATCTATGTTATTCCTCGGCTGGCTCGGGGAGACCGAGCTGGCTGCAGGGTCGTTAGCGATAGCCTTCGCTAACATTACCGGATACTCTGTCATATCCGGCTTGGCCCTGGGGATGGAACCGCTTTGTTCGCAAGCGTTCGGGGCCCGCCGGATGAAGGTGTTATCGGTAACGTTACACCGCACGGTTATATTTTTGTTGGTTGCTTGTATACCCATTGCATTATTGTGGCTTAACACGACACGAATATTGGTTTATTTACATCAAGACCATGACATCGCACGTGTCTCTCGCACGTATTTGGTGTTTACTTTACCCGATTTGGTATCGAATTCGGTTATCCACCCGACCCGCATTTACCTTCGGGCACAAGGCATCACTTTTCCGTTAACAGTAGCGTCCCTTATCGGGACGCTACTTCAGTTACCATTAAATTATGTCCTCGTTTTTCGGTTTCGTCTCGGGGTGGTTGGTGTTGCCACGTCATCGTCAGTCTCGAATTTCGTGGTGTTAATTTCGGTGATTGGGTACGTGTGGTGGGCTGGGTTGCATTTACCCACGTGGACCAACCCCACCCGGGAGTGTTTCTCCGGGTGGGGCCCGTTGGTCAGACTGGCAGCACCGAGTTGTGTCTCGGTCTGCCTGGAATGGTGGTGGTACGAGATCATGATCGTGTTGTGCGGGTTACTTTCGGACCCGAACGCGACGATCGCGTCGATGGGGATATTAATCCAGACGACGGCGTTGCTATACGTGTTCCCGTCGTCGCTTAGTTTCGCTGTGTCGACGAGAGTCGGAAACGAGCTCGGAGCGAACCGGCCGGATAAGGCCCGGGTGTCCGCGATGGTGTCGGTGTTTTTCGCGGGGTTAATGGGGTTATCGGCGATGTTGTTCGCGACGTCGATGAGAGAGAATTGGGGTTTAATGTTTACAAGTGATGAAAATATTTTAAAGTTGACGTCAGCGGCCCTACCTATAATAGGGCTGTGTGAGCTGGGGAACTGTCCCCAGACAGTTGGCTGTGGGGTCGTGCGAGGCACAGCACGACCAGCCACTGCAGCCAATGTGAACCTAGGGGCGTTTTATCTAGTGGGAATGCCGATAGCGGTTGGGCTTGGGTTTGGGCTAGGAGTGGGGTTTACCGGGCTTTGGCTTGGGTTGCTTTCAGCCCAGGTGTGTTGCGCCGGGCTGATGTTATATGTGGTGGGGACCACAGATTGGGAGCATCAAGCAAAGAAAGCAGAGATGTTAACATGCAACGGAGGTGTAGGTGGAGATACATCTTTAACATCTTCAGATTGTGACATTGAAAACCAACCGTTGATTCGAATAATGGTGACGTCATCGTGATAAAAGTTTGAAGAAGTAAAAAAATAAAAAAATGAAAAAAAAAATTCAAAGTTGACAAAAATATAGAGAACCTTATTTTGAGATTTTATGAGTTTTTTTTTTAATTTAATTTTGAGAGGGTGGGTTTCATTGAGTTTGATTGTGCATTATAACTATTTTTTTATTGGGTGGAAAATAGGAAAATACAAAATAAATGATAATCTAATTTACATTATAAAGAAAGTACAAATTCATGGGAATTATTTTAAATTTATTTTGATTTCATATTTTACCCTTTTTAAGTTTTAAGTTTAAGTTTTTAACTTATGGTTCTCAACCCCCTCTTCTTACAAGTCGTCGAATAATAAGACATTAATGTTAGCAGGAGTCGGCTGGTCTCGGGATGTTATTATAGCATTTTGTCTTCCATTCGGTGTATTATGTTTTTTTTATAATATCAAAATGTTGAGTGTTTACGGGTCTTTGTACCACTTTCTTTATGTAAAAATTAGTTGTAATATCACATCTTATTCTTGAAAAATTCAAGACGGGTCGTTTTCTCAAAGATAAGAGGAATATCGGGTCTATTTAGTTGTAACTTGAGTTATTGTTTGTTTTAGTAAGCATAAGTGACATGTAACAAACTATGATCTGTTTTCCATCAATTACAAGTTTAATGCCATTTTAGTACAACATAATATTACATGACAAGTCTATAAAGATTCAAAGAGAAATTGATGAAATTAACAAATTATATGTGTTTTGAAAACCTTAAGGGGTATTATTGTTGGAACATCAAAAGTATAAAGGATATTTTGTAAAAAGAATAAAATTCATGTCTCACTAAAAGGTGGAATGACAAAAAATAAGCTATGGGCAAAGTGGAATGAAAAGACAAAAAAATACATGGCATGTTAAAGTTAAAAAAATATGCACCCAATGATACTTGTGACAAAGTAAAATGACCAAATTGGACATGACAAGTTATGGTTAAATAGTCATCTTGTTGTTTGATTTCCCTCCTCATGATATGGATAGAAAAAATATGTTGCAAAATGAAGGGTGACCATAGGGGCAAAGGGGTCCATCCATTGATAAACAGTCTGTCATGGAAACTGAAATAGTAGATAGTCATAGAGATGAGAAACAAAATAGCTACTTGTCTCATTTTCAAGTGGCATTCAATTTTATTCGATTTTTGCGCATCAAAAATGTACTTTGTGCACCGAATGTTGGTACACCAATAGTTTCAACTGTATGTTGGTTGTTATCAGACGTTGTTTTGCATCGCTTCTGACAACCACTGACATTTTGTTCAGTACACACAGTTGTACGCCTTTTAAAAATAAACGTCTTATATCTTTCTTATTTTGTTTTCTAGGCAAACAAACAAATTAAGTCGCATTCTTTTTTGCATAAACAAAAAAGAGAAGGACAACGAAGATAGATGCAAATGAGTACAAGCTTAAGCCCTTTCAACACATCGAATGTGTTAAGCTGTTAATGTGATTGTTATTGGTTTGTAAGAATCCTTTAATTACGTTTTTATAATTTTTTAAATTATTTTTATACATATTAACTGATATAAAATGTGTTAGTATTTTGAATATGGAAAATTAAATATAAATTTTCTTAAGAGAAATCTGGCTTTTGAGAAGATTGAAAGGACTTTAATTTCTTTCTTAATAATAATAATATGCATATATTAATAATACTCACTAAAAATAGTCCAAAAAGATAATCAAAAACAACCAAAAAATTAATGTCTATGGTTGGGTGACAATCCTTGCTTCCTACCCATGTGAATGTTTGCACACTTCTTATTGGATGAATTAATGTCACATGTAGAAAATAATGTCCCAAGAAAAAAAGAATAAACAAAATTAGGTATTTTACTATTTTATATGAGAATTTAAGGAGTGTTTGCTGTTATATATATATTCAAAGTGATTATAGCTTAATATACATTTTATAATAATTAGATAGTTTGAGATGCTTGGATATTATTAATATTGTTTGGGCTTATTTAAAAACATTTTTTTAATAAAAAGAGATGCTTATTTTATAAGCATTTACTTTGCCTTTATAAGCAATAAAAAGAAAAGGATATGTACTCTCACGTCCCATACACCACTTAACGAATCATCTTCCATAAAAGTGTATCTTTTTAACTTCAAAATATAGTTACAAAACCGAAAAACTTGAATTCGAAAACTAAAAGTTTGAGACAAATATTTGAAAAAAGGTTACTTTATAAACTCTGATATATTTAAGATGAGTAGTATGGTATGAGATAATGCTCACTTGTCCACCTGAATATATAAATATCTTATATAGTTTTCAAAATAAAATAAATCGTATGGAGATTTTGTTAGAATTTGAAATTAGTACAATTACAAAAGGTTGTTATAGTGTGATAGTGTCCGAGCATTTTATAATTAAAGTCAATTAAGGGGTGAGTTTAACAAATTCTAATGGACATTCTAACAGGTAGATTTGAATCGCCTAAGATCATAAAAGAGTATACCGGCGAACTTGATATTGAGTAACAAGTATCTGTATAACATCCCGAAATTTTTAAAATAATATTTAATTATTAATTGCGTCGGGTGAAATAATTGAGTTAATGGATTAAATAATAAATATAAAAGGATAAGTAGGCTAACTAAAGGGAATTAATTATGGACTAAAAAGGAAGGATGAGTTTTGAGTCCATTGGCTTAAGGGAGTATAAATACCCCTTAAACCCTAATCTTTTTCATTTCCATCCATATTTTCCATCTTATTCTCTCCACACCATAAAACACACACATAGACACCACCATATGCGGCCGTGAGTAAGAGGAAGATTACAGACCAAAAAATCAGAGCCTAGATTCTTGTAAAGCTTGGATATTTAAGCAAGATACACGATTCAAGTCCATAAACAAAGCTAACCGTGACCCAAGACCATATAGAGGTATGTTCTTGACCTTAAAGGTTACGTTTTTATGAACGGATAGTCATGAAACTCAAAGCTAGGGTAGATCGGGTCTAGATAAATCATAAAGTTGCAAACTTGATGATTAGAATGGATTTAACAGACTTGCGGTTATGAACGGTTCATCAAGAAAACCCTAGATTTAGCTTAATAGACGTTTTATGCTTAAAGGTTTATGCTTTATGCTTAAAACGGATTGAATGACGGTGAAAGGACACTAAAGAACGTAAAACGGTTAAGGAGGTTTGAGGTTTAGGTGACAAAAAGGATAGCCATGAACCGATTAACTGTTATGGAACCTAAAATGGAATTAAAGATAGAAAATATGAACTGTAAGCGCCAGACAAGGGTTCTCGGTGACCTGAGCCTCCATATGGGTTCTCGGTCAACGCGAGAACTCGGTCAACCTGAGATTTCGGCCAAAACGGGTTCTCGGTCAACGAGAGTACTCGGTGACCTGGGTTCTCGGTAATTGGGTTCTCGGTCACTAAGAGGTTCTCGGTCAACATGGAGTTCTCGGTCACGAGTTCTCTGCCAAAGAGTTCTCGGCCAGTCCTCTGTTGGGTATTGGGTTGAATCCAATTGGGCCCAGATAGTGAACAGATGGGCCCATGTACCATAATGGGCAGATGGGCTAAGCCCATATCTAATACAAAGCAAACTGGCCCATTATCTTAGGCTTAGCAAATAAGCCCAACTTAGAAAATGATTTAAAATGTTAATGGAAAATGTGTTAAGGCAGTTAATGAACATAAAATTTTTCCTAGCTGACCTGGCAGCTTAACCCCAGCCAGGGGCTCTGCCCCTTGGACCCCGCTAGGGGCTGCCGCCCCTAGAACCCCGCTGTCAAGGGCGCTGCCCCCGGACCCCCTTTCATTGTGGGTTATATAAAGATAGAAATACAATATGAGTAGTAATAGTTATTTGATACATGTAAATATTATACAGTTAGGCGTGCACAGCTCAAGAAGGGGATAACTATTAACGGTGAACGTAACCGCATTCTAGTGAGTTTCTAGCCCCACTTTCTTGCTATGTTTTCGGGGCTGTGTGCATTCTCGATGTGACAGTTAATACACTTAACTTAAATGGTAAGTGTATGCCATGTATGATATATGTGTTAGATACGATTGATTGCTTGTCGGTACGTGAACGATCTTCGGATATTGCATGTACCGTTAAGTTATAAATAAAGATATGGATATTGTATGTAATGCAGGGATGATTACTTGTCGATACGTGAACGATTTTCGGATATTGCATGTATTGTCAAGAATGGCGATGATTGTCTCCTTATATGGATATTAAATGATCACTTATATATAGAGTTCCCTCTATGGATAATATATAGAGTGTTCATTTGATGGAAAGCATAATGTTTCTTTAACGGAAAACCCCGTGTTCCTTTAATGGAAATCATAGTGTTCCTTTAATGGAAAGCCCAGTGTTCCTTTGATGGAAAAACATAGTGTTCCTTTAATGGAAAGCATATTGTTCCTTCTATGGAAGTATATAGGATGTTCATTTCATTGAGAATATATATATAGAGTGTCCTTCTATGGAGAATATAAATAGTAGGATAACAGTAATAGTTCTTTTAATAGATATTAGGTGACGTCCTCTTATGGACGTTTATACAAGGATAAGATATATATGTATGTAAGATATGTGTATGTATTGTATGTCGTCTGATAAACTAGAACTCACTCAGCGTCGCTGACTTTTAGTATGCACGCAGGTGAATATGATTAAAGAGCTAGCATGAGGTTGACACATGGCATGGATCGAACGGCTGACATTTGAAGATGGAAGAAATGATACTTTAATATGATGATTTATGTTATAGTTTTAAAGAAAATATTAAATGTTTTGTAATAAACTGTTAAAGTGTTATATTCCGCGAAATTTTTAATAAACTCTGATTTATAGAACTGTGTTTATGAGTAAATCCGACGTTAAACTAGGTATAATAGGTATAATAAGTTTAGCTATATGCTAAAAGAAATGATATATATAGATACATACATTTATATATAACACAAGTATCCAACTAAATATATGTGTGAGACTTCATAGTCTTTAAAATTAATAATATAAAATTATGTGTGAGACTTCAGTCTTTGAAAAATTAATAATATAAAATTATGAGAGTATTCCGTAGGGTAAACTAGTGATGTACATCTTACGTTGTTTGGGTAGAGTTGATTGACTATGTATCTTTGTGTGTATTTGTATTGTGGGGTTCTATTAGTAATAGCAATTTTATTTTATTTTTAAATAAAAAATAACATATGCGCTTTAAGTTCTCAATTTTATAAATGCAATTTTAATTAAACGGGTTACGTGATAATATATAAAAATATATATTTTAAACTTTTGAGAAATTAACAAAAATAGAAAAAAAAATCATGTGCATCTTTCAATTATAAATTTTAATTATAAATATTAAATATTCTTAAATAGTTGGAATTTAATTTCTTCCAAGTCCAACAACTTTGAATAGTATACATGCCGTTATTTTTATTTCTCTTCCTCAAAAGTGATAATACCATTAAGTAGCAATTAAAGATTGAGTATGGATCATTTAAATGAAATGAAAAAAATCATGTTTGGTTATTATGTATTAATATAATGAACAATGCAATGAAATATAGGATTTTCATTCTTAAAGAATATGTGTTTTTTTTTTCATTTCTTCAAGAAATGAAATAAACAATAATAATAATAATGATAATAATAGTAATAATAATAATATGTTACAATTATTATTATTACATTATCAAGTTTATTATATTATCATTATTTTTGTATACTATAATAAAACAATTATTATATTAGAGTTATTACCGTATTATCAGTATTATTATTGTTACTTGACGAGTAAACGCTTCACAACATGCATGCGTGATTCAACATTTTTACGATTATAGTTATTCGGTTTAATGATCTTGTTGAAGCACACACGTCTTAAAAATGAGTTAATATGAATATTCATAATAATAATAATATTATTATTACTAATACTAATTAAAATAATAAATGGATAATCATTTCATTCTTATATGGTAACCAAACACGACAATGAAATGATAATGATTCATTTCATTCATTTGATCATTCCATTCTCTCATCCATTCCATTCCATCATATAACCAAACATACCCTTATAATTCAAGACAACCATCAAAGGTATTATATGGTTAAGGTTTGAAATCTTGAGGTCTTAGGTTTAAAACTTGACTTAACACAGTTGTGAGTTTCCTTCTTGATGGTGTATCTCGGTGAGTCAAGCCTATAACGTCAAAATCAGCATGTACGATTAATATTTCATCTCAGAAAGGTTCACTCTTGTATTCGGGGTAGTTCCAAACACTATTAAAAGAGGTTTTAGTTCCCTAAACTTGTTCAAACCTATATATCGAACAATTAAAACTAATTTAGACAATTGTTAGTATCATTAGCTATTCAGTTGTTAACGCGGAAGAGGGGCGCTAATAAGCTGACAACTCATGGGTGGCCATAATAGCAGAAGAAGTTCTTTCTGATTTAAATCAAGAAAGACAATGAATTTACGCGATCTTGATCCTCTTTACTTGTGAACAACATGTAAGATGAGAAGAGATTATGCACCATAGAACATGCCCATGTCTACCAAAAAAGGACATGAACTCGTTTAGAATGTTGATAAGAGGTTATGTTTTAACATTTTTTAGGACTTGGATATTTAGTAAGAGGTCATATAGTTTAATCAGGCTATATATTCAATAATAAAATTAATTGTTTAAAATAAATAAAATGCATTGTTTAGAATAAATAAAATGCTGCATTTATTAATGTTGGCCTAACGCTTGTTGACTAAAAGTCATCAACATGTTAGTTATGGGAAATTGTCAAGTGTTGATTATTGACCTTGTCATCTGTCATCAACATCGATCTTACATTTAATAAGTTCCCAATAATTAATTTAAGTATGTAACACTTTGAAGAGAGTGAATTATGTTATGAGATGGTTACTGAAAAAAATTTATTATGTTAGGTCGAATAAAAAATCAAAAATAGAGATGAAGCGATGACAAATTATGCCATTTTTATAAAGCAAAATAGTGAATGCTATGATCACAAATGTATTATGACATGGTCGCCCGATGTGGTAGTGACGAATCGCCACAAAGCCTAAATGTGTGACTTCACATTTAAATTTAGTCAGTTTTAAAAAAAGAAAAGTTTAACTGCAAAGATAGTATTTACATAGATTGCATGAATTTATTGTGATGCGCCACAACCGTTAATGAAACGGCACACGTTGGAATCTCTTTGCATACTTTAGATCTACGATTTACTTAGAACCATGACCCCAACTAGTGATTGTAAAGGGAACATGTCTTTATAACGTCCTCGCTATCATATAACATATGCGGGGTAAATGTTTTGCTTCTTTAAATTGTGTAACTGCTTTTTAAAACGCTTTACTTGCTAATAAAATAGTTCTAATGAAGAAATTGTAGGTTGCAAAACAATAAGTAAAAACGCTTTAGAGAATTAGATATATCATTGCACGAACACAATGATTTATAGTGGTTCACACATATGTTAACTAACAAACAAATGTTCACTCGTTAGTGTTCAACAAACAATTTGTTTTGCTAAAATTGTTTCTATAATTTGTTAAATGTCACCCCCATAATGTCTAATTTATAAGTATATAAGGAGTCAAAGATCACTTAGGTTTGTTGGAGTTTAAATGTGTAAGAGGTCGTATCTAATGTTGGAATAAATGCTAACTTAAATAAGAGTGAAACATCAACTTTCAAAATGTAACATCGTTCCACGATCGATGCACGACAATCCGACCATCCAAAATTCATCGAACTTATTAAACGATTTGAGTTTTCAAGAAATTTCTCTAACCAAGGATTGACATCTACACATCAAGAAAGTTTACAACTTTATTTTGAACAACCAAATTTTATTAAAGAAACATGGGATACTATCAAGTAACTAGCCCCACAAAATACATGCACCGGTGAACATAAGAAGTTAAGAACACCTAAATATAACCAACCGATTACAAGATTATTCAAAACGAAAATGCTCACCATCCCTCCTATTGAAGATCAACCATCTTCCCCTATTCTTCACCCATAAGAACAAGTGATGTTTGATTTCTTCCTTGAGGGGTTAATCCTAATGATTAACAAATGAAAGAGTTAAATGGTTAAAACGAGAAAAAAAAAACAGTTAAAGATTAAAAGTTGGTGATAAGGATAACCAAGAAAGTGAAGAGATAATGATGAGTTATAGAAATAATTGTTAGAGATATGAAGATAAAGTTTATTAATTGTTCGAGTATACTAGGGATTAGAGTTGGAGTCGGAAACGAGTTTAGGTTAATATAAGTTGAGATGTGGCATGTAGGGTCGTTGTATGTGGTGTGGTTTTCATTCTTTATAATAATATTGTATGTTTTGTGTTCAAGTTTGGGACATGATTTTCAATATTTTTATCCTGTTAATCAGTGTCTTGTTAAACAAAGTGTCGTTTCTTGCATTTTACAAACACCAACATGCCATGCGAATGATAGATTGTACCACTTTCTCCTACCATCTTGGGCCCTTATATTCAAGTGTTCTTTGAGAAGATCTCTAATCTCGAAAGCAGATACCAGATCAATCCCACACCGATTGCTTATGAATTGCCATATATATAACCGATGCAACATAGCATGAAATTAATACGTGTTCCATCGGCTCCGAAGCATCTTCTCATACTGGACATGCATTAACAATATCGATTAGCCTTCTTCTATTATATGTAATGCGTCCGACATTGAAAATCTACCCATTTTCGCTTTCCACCTAAATAAGTTCACTTTTAAAGAGTTTACAACTGCATTTTCAAAGTATTTTTATAATTTTGGACTATGTCTTTAAAGAATTAAACTTGTGCAAAATAACTTTGTGATTGAGTTTTATATCAAAATACATATGTTGATTTTCAAAGACCCTTATCAATCATCTTGTAAGACATCTTTTAAAGATTATTCCAATTAGTTTTAGTTAATGCTTTCATGTTATAAGAGAGATAATCTTTCATTAACTACAATGAGTTGTATAAAAAAATCTCAACGTGTTTGAATTACTTTATATTAACTCCTATGATCATATAAAGCTTGTATTAGCCATAAAAGTTCAACTTGTTAGATACTTAGATTTGCTCATAGAACGGTCGCTCACCCATCGACCATGGTCTTCTAGCGTTGGATTCTTCAAGTTACCGTTTGCTTCTTCTCCGGAAAGTATTGTTTTGTTTAGTAATTTGATCTTTTGGACATTCTTGTTCATGACTTGGGAAAGTAGGTTATGCACCTAAAGACAATCATATTTAGTATTTGTATCACACGTTCATATTATTATTATTATTATTATTATTATTACAAAAAGATGTATGCATTTGGCAATTACACAAGGGGGTATAAATACCCTTTAACCAAAGCAAAGAAGAGTACATGAGTCTTAAAGTTGACCTCAGTCAACTAGATGCAAGGTTTATAGTACGTGCTCAACCTTGGTTTTACAACTCTACACTTTGCATACTTCAAGAAGAAATTTAACTTGAGAAAATGATGGATTTAGATTTGGTTGGCTTCAATAGTTTTTTCTTTAAAAAAAACCTTATTTTATTAAAAGACATTTCAATCACTGACGGGTAACTCTTCCACCCGATCAACTCTGTTCTACCCCTAGGAGGAAACCCAACACAGGTGAGAGAATTCCCTAGCCCAACATGAAACCCTCTATTTTATGTCAATGATGGAACTTGAATACATGACGTCCTCTTTATTAAAATGAAGTCTTTGGGTCCTCACCTCAACCACCTAGGATTATTTGCACTTGGCTTTAATAAAATTTAAATTATACCACTTGGAACTTTATATATTAAAAATTACATGTGTAAGAGTTTGAATGCAACACACATACATAATTCAATTGCAAGTTCAACCATAGGACCAAAACACTGATTTGATTTTTGTTTTTCAGATTATATATTCAATTTAAGTGATTTTTTTTTGGTTTCACTAGAATATTGAATCCCCCTCAAAACAAATCTATGATTAAAACAATATTCATATAGCCAATGAGCTTTAACTCAACCACCATTGGATGGAAAGTGCAAGTTTGAGCTGGTTAAGTTCGAATTCGATCACAATCGAGTTTTATATCGGTGGTTATTTGGGAGGCTGATTTGATTTTAGTTTTTCAAATTATATATTCAATTTAAGTGATTTTTTTTTGGTTTCACTAGAATATTGAACCCCCCTCAAACAAATCTATGATTAAAAGCAATATTCATATAGCCAATGAGCTTTAACTCAACCAACGTTGGATGAAAAGTGAAAGTTTGAACTGGTTAAGTTCGAATTCGATCACAATCGAGTTTTATATCAGTGGTCCTTTGGTGTGGGGGGGGGGGGGGGGCTGGTTTTCTCTAGATCGAGAGATGGTAGGCTTGGCCTACCCAGCCCTGTATGCGATCGTAAATGTATAAGATCGTCTTTTGTTATTGGATTACTCTAGGTAGCTGGACTTATTAGTTGTAGTTGGTTGTAAAGTAGGGACAAACAAGTAGGAAGACGCTAGCCAAATAGGTGTGTGAACTACTGCTACACATGTAGGATATTCATTACAGTTAGGTTATGGCTAGCTTAATATTTATATTAATTTGTTTGAAATTATTGCTCCAACATCAAAAACCCATACAAAATAGACAACATTCATATCCAGCACCTATATGCTTATTTAATAATTTATTTCCTATATTAAATTTAAATCATAATTGTTTCAAAATTATTATTTGTGATCAGGTTGAACCGATTTTAGTTTTGATTCAAACAAGTTACAAACATATATGTGTGATCCAACCACACATTACAAACATGTTTAGTAATGCTTGTGGGTAGTGTTTTACAATTGGAATTTGAATAATACAATTCGAGTGTGATGAGTTATAATTGTAAATTAAGTTTGAAGTATTGATTTAGATTATGTATTAACTTCATATGATGGGTTCTTGATGATCAAAAAATGTACAAAATGCTCGGAATCAAATACTTAAGTAGAGTTTGAGTTGTGACGAGTTTTAATATTGTGAGTGTCAGATGTAAGTGTAAGCCATTATAATCAAGGGTGTAACAAATGTAGATCAAATGCAACAAGTGTGTGTACACACTTATTAACTAAGCATATCTATATTATCATAACAATATAGACATTGAATTTCGTTGAACTGAGCATATTAGATGTCGAACGGGGTCACATTACAACTTTATGACTTCTAATTGATCACATACAACCTTCTGATCTTACAATCACTAACACTTTTATTGCATATACCTTGCGGTCCCATTCCAACTGTTGAATGTTGTGATTTATTAGTCTTCGATATATACATTAGATTCAATTAAAGCAAATAAAAGTTATATATATCTATACTTACTATATTATAATACATGTAAGGAGGAAAAAGAAAAAAAATATTTTAATTAAGTATGATAGTTTAAAATTACAAGTTATAAAACATATGCTACAATCCATCGCATAATTACTCATATTAATCATCGTTCTCCTTCAAAACCAACTCAACACACCTTTCTTTCTTTTAGATCCCACAAAATGTGGTAACAAGGTTTTGTATCAAGTTTGTCCATTTAACTCATTTAACACTTTACAATATCTTTGTTGGGAGATCTTTACCTTTTGGTAACAAGAATCTCCTCTAACACCCTCTACATGTGATACGTTTAGTTTCCTAGCGTCTTAGGTTGCGCAGATCATGTTTAACGGGCCATGCCTAGTAATGTCTTGATCTCACGATTGGTGAATATTATATCGTCAAATGACTTAGTTTTGCTATCCAAAAAGGGCTAGCAATGTACCTTGTTGCATGTTTGTCTTCTGTTTGACGTAAACACTATCTTTTAGAGTCAGAGAATAAAAGGGATTTCATTTTAAACGGAAAAAAATTGTGAATTATATAACTCAATCCCAATCATAAGACGATGCTAAAATTTATAATTTCATTGATTTCATTGTTCTTTAATTTTTTTTATATAACATACCCAAATTATGGGATGCCACATGGGTAAATTTTTCACAATGTTCATATAAATATTCTTGAACTTAGATCATCAACAACTTTAATCATAAAGGTGTACATCACTATTATGTGTGGTGAAAGCACAAAACCATGGATGATGTGCATTTCATCTCCAAAAGTGTTAAGAATAATTCTTTTATGAAGAATATGTCCTTAATGCTTCTTAGTAGTTGTCTAGTGACTCTCACCGTGATCTCACGAAATTCATCTTTAGATTATTTTATGTTCTAGGATTTTAGCTTCGAGATGTCTTCATCAATCTATAGTCTATAGAAACCCGTCCATTTTCTCATCACATAGTCATGATATATATGGACGTTCAACTCTTCGCCCGACAGCCATTTTTTTAAAGTAGCAGGTTTCCTTTTAAATATGTATTCTTCATCTGTAAACATATTTGTATATAACGATCTTACTATTAGTGGTGGATCAATTGGTGCAGCTACAAATCCTTATAAATGACAACTTGGTACTTTACCTAGTCCATATGTCATAACTCATACGATGTCTATTCAACTGGCTTAGTTGATAGCATAATATTGTAGAACTGCTCACGTACACCCAAATTTAAAAATAATAAAAGTAACCAACTTGTTATAGATCAAACCATAACAAACTTTGTTACGAAAGGAGTTAAATGGACATAACTTATTTCGTAACAAATACGCTGTTTAAAAGTTCTTAGTTTGTTAAATAAAAATGTAATCTCGTTCTACTAAAATGAAACAGTTCCAACATGTTATGGAGTTCGACATTGTATTTCTTACGACGAAGTACACAAAACAACGGTATAGTGTAACTGAAGTCACACTTATACCTCTAGTATTAGCAATATTATAGATCTACGACTAACATAGCTCATGTATTTTTCTTACACCTTTTATTCTTCTATATACAGGGTGTCTCCACCCTATAACTTATTAAAAGTGTTCTTATCCGAGATTTTATCTCCATTTATATAATTCAACTAAAAAAACATATTATTTTTTTATAAACTTTGTTTATTGCTTAAAAACCTCTCACCATGGCCGTCTCCGATGATTTAAATATCTCAGCCGAGCCGAAATAAAAAAATCCAGCCTTAATGAATAACGAAATATATAAGCTAATTTTTATAAACGATGATTAATGTTATTACAATAAATATAACAAAAATATAATATGAATCTAGTACCTAAATTTTTGAAACCCTAAAACTTAATAATTATACGAGTTATTAATACAAAATATATTAAAGTTAGTATGGTTGTTTTAATATATATTCAATTATTTAAAATTGTTTTAAGGAATTTAAATGGTATGTTAAAATAAAAGTTAAAGTTGAAGTATTAATAAAACAAAATTAAAAGGGTGAGTATGTAAATAATATATTTGATTATTATATAAAGAGCATGAGCTATTTTTGCCATTACTTAAAACTTGATTTTGTTGTCATTTTCTCCACCAAGACTTTCCGACAAAGTTATCCGGTGAACCTATTTTTTCGATGACTTTAAAGCACAAAAGTTTACGACTGGTTCGACCAACTGACGATGCCGTTTGACTCAAGATCTTTTATATATCAAACAAATATATGTATAGAAAAATTTAGGCCCTCGAACTTACGAACCTTGACCGAGGGTGTGCAATCTCTATCTCTATCTTATTCACATGTAATTATTTTATTGTTTTGTCTAGATTTTATACCCTCCCAAAAAAATATATAGATTGATCACTAGTAATTCTCTAAATCTAGATGGTTACTGATCATTATTGTTTTTATCAAATTTTTCTTTATCATTGAGATTCCAATAAAGGCATGTCATGGTTCTTTATTATTTTATTTTTTTTCAATTTTTATCTCTAAATTTATAGAGAATGCGGGTTTAAACTGTTTAAAGACTCCAGCATGAGTGCTTTAAGAGAACTTGTAAATAACTGACTTTATCAACTGGTTTTTTTAATTCTTCTTTTATATATTCACTAGTTTTTATCCCTCGTATTATGAGGGTTGTTTTATATTGTTTGTTCTAATATTTATTTATTTTTTGAATTTATACTTTTTTATTGTATGAAAGTTAATAATGTACTTATGATTTGATAATAAATTGTTTCACAAATAAATGAGATATTATAACCCGGTTTAAAAGCTATATGGTTTTGATGAGACCCAAGACCCGTTTATTTTTTTTACTATCAAATTGGTTTTCTAACTTAAATAATATATATATATATTAAAATAAATAAGATATTAATTTTTATTATATCATATTTTATAGGATTTTTACATCAATAATTTTTGAAAATAATTTTTAATTTAATGAGATGTTATAACCCGTTTAAGGAATATCTGGGTTTGGTAAGACCCATACCCATGAATTCGGGTCAAATGCATGAGAAGCCTCCATTTAAAAATCAAGCAAATCTGATGACTCCAAAAAAGGGGGAACGACCATATCGCGACACATAAGATTTTTATGTCTTCGTTTATATATATTATAGATAGATTTTGGTTATTTCAAACATCTATACAACTATTGATTATGCTTTAATTCCATCGAGTACATAAGAAAAGTCCCCAAAATACGATTTAACTCACAAAATTCATAGCAAATTTGAAAATTGCGGAATATAAAAAATCTAATGTAAAGATTCGATTCCCACAAAATTAAAGAATATATTTTGTAGGATATTTGTTTCAATTATTTCATTCACAAAAAGGGAAAAAGTCTTAATAAAAATAACAATCTTCCACAACAAAGATCCCAAATATATTTCAAATTCCCATAATAATAATAATAATAATAATAATAATAATAATAATAGCTTTAAAAACCAATGAATTAGATGTCAGATTTTTTAGGGGGTGTTTGGATGAGCTTAGAATTTTGTTTTTTATGCTTATTTGTTTTTTAAAAAGTAAAAACAACTTTTGAAAAACTTCACTTTAAAGCTTTTAAAGTTGCTTTACCAGACACTTTTTGATTTTCAACAAACAAATAATAAATAACACTTTTTGATTTTCAACAAACAAATAATAAATAATCAAGTTTTAGAAGCTTACCCAAACAACCCCTTAGTATAATTATATATTAGCTTGTGAATCATAACATATATCAAATAAGTCTGGAGGTGCGAGCTGTATGCGTATTTGAGTTTATCCTAAGAAGTAAGAGTTCAAAGGGGCCAATACCCCCGGTTAGCGGGTTCAGGGGACGGCTGTAGACCGTTACTGCTTAATTAAAACTCGTTAGATTTAATATTTCGAAATGCTATATATACTTCTCTTATGCAAATTGCAAATTCCATAAACTGAGAAAATTTCACAAGAAACTAATATAATCAGAGACTAAATTCAAAACTATGTAACACTTCAATTCAATAAATTTAAAAAATACTTAATTATGTAGTGATATAATCTATATAAATATTCTAGTTGTTAAGAATGTCTAGTTTTTGAAAGAATGTGTACCATTCTTGCACTATCATAACCATCCAACAACACCATCATCACACCCATAGGTTTGCCACATTGCTTAGACCACCGCATCATTCTTGTCTCAAACAAAACCCTAATATTTATATATACACACACACACCCATATGTATATATAATGCACACCCTACCTTTTTCATGCACGTTACCCTCACAAATGTATGTTTAAATAGGTATTATTGTTGTTGTAGATTGTAGAACATATCTTATTTATATACCCATTGGACTTCTCTTTTGTCGACATTACAAGTTATTATACAAGTTGCAACCATTATATAATTTTCGTATATTCTTATCTTCAACTTTCCAATAAAAGGTTGTAGGCACCTTACACACCTTGCTATCTTTGCTTATTAGTATGCTTTTTCTTGTATGAAATTCCTTAACTACTTATTTATAATATTGGTACCAAATTTTTATTCTTTTTACTACATATACTACAAACAATAGGACTGACAAACACATCCGTAATCCGTTGGTTATCCCTCGGTGAAAGCAGTAACCGCCGAAGACAACTCCTTGGGAGGTAACGACTTCACAACATATTAGCTGTGAAAAATTCTCCAAATGATGGTTCCCCGAGGATTATTAGTTATTCTTGCTTTTGGAAATAAAATGAAAACTTCTCACATGATCTTCGCCCGCTACATATTATAGGGTGTTTAAAACCGAATATCCGAAATTTGGGTAGTTGATATCATCATCATCTGAATCCGTATCCGAAATTCAGATATCTGAGATTTCGGATTCATATGTCCAAATGGATATTCAAATTCTAAAAAAATATTTATTAGTTAACACTTCACAATTCAAAAGGTATATTAAAGAAATTTATAAAAATATATATTCCAGACTGAAAATCCAAAAATTATCCGAACTATCCATCCACAATATAAAGTATTCTAATTAATATTGATTATTTAATAATTAGAAAAAGAAATTCGGATACTTCGGATCCGAAATTTTCTAAAATTACTATCCACGTACGAAAATTCGAATAATTGAACGAATCAATATATTGGATTTGGAATTTTTACACACCCCTACACACACATGTACATAATCAATATTATGTTAAGAACTCCATGAACCTACTCTATAATACACTTGTAACTTTTGATTTATGTGTCATATATAAGGTGATTACATAACCGACTACTCCGCTATCTTTGTTTCTTTTATTAAATAATCAATGCATTATGTACAAGTGTTTTATAAGGTTGACGGCTTCACGCACTAGGTGTCATTAATTAGAAATTCGCACTAGCACATTGTTATAAATTTCTAAACGCATCGTTATAAATTTCCTTCTTATACTTTTTAAGAAAAATGTCATCTACCTTCAAATATATATGTGTTTATATATGTATATATAAATATATGATATTATATTATATATTATATTGTCAATAATTTGTTGAATGCATGACATGTTCCCCATAGAGAAGGTGATGCCATGGATGAACATGGTTATCTGCAGTTGTCATCAGCAACTCATGCACCCATCATTCTTTACTCCCTTGAACCTAGACACACATGTCCCATTTGAACACCATTTATATGCTTTTTTGTGACACTTCTCTGAAGAAATTTAGTAGGATTTGTTTGTTGGTTTCTTATTTAATCATGAATGACCAAGAAAAGCAGATCATGTATATATATATATACATGTGTCCATGACTATTCTTAACTGGCCAAGTTCCATCAAAACCGAACCGGATATCAAACCGATCGTCTTATGGACATGATTTAGGAAATATGAATCTGGTTGATAATTTAAGTTCTTATTACGCATGCAACTTATACGCGCCACTATTAAGGCCATGCGTAGTTGGGCTATTAACGTGGGCGACAAGGGAGAGAACACCCCCGGACGATAAAAGGGGCGACAAGGGGCGGGGCGACAAAAACATGTCGCCTGCTTGTGTTATGGTGATGATGACGTGGCTATCAGTTATTGGTGGGAGGGGAGATTTTTGGGCTACAACACCGCCCCAGGGGCTACATATCGCCTCTTTTTACCACGTGTCAAAAAATCGCCCTATTTTATAGCCCCTCCATTACACATAGCCTAATACATCTTGTAGTTTTGACATCGTACACGTGCACCGAAGTGACAACTTAATCAAATCAAACCTTACACTTAAGAACATTTTTGTAAGCATAGAAAATTCGTTTGAAATATACGGGCTTGCAAATATATAGGCTTGCTGGCAATATTGTTCTAAAAATTCGTTTGAAATATTTTTCTTTTTAAAGTTTGGTCACTTAACTTAAATCACATGTAATTTATAAAATGGTTACACATATACCCCTCATTTTAAAGTAACTATCCCAATGACGTTTAAACGTTTATAATTTTTTCATACGTTAA
The DNA here is from genome assembly GCF_021521415.1 of Bidens hawaiensis. NCBI lineage: Eukaryota > Viridiplantae > Streptophyta > Magnoliopsida > Asterales > Asteraceae > Bidens > Bidens hawaiensis. The sequence continues at coordinate 149,567 of NW_027496442.1, read as the reverse complement.
TATTTTTTTAAAAACATTATACCATGAAAACGAGTATTTTATTCTCTTTAATTTGAGTATACAATTTCTATATTTTTTTCATTTCAAAAAATTAATATGTTACGTGATTACCATTACCGTCGGGTTAGATTTAACTTTTACAAAGCACGAACCACCCACTAGTATATATAATATATGTTGTTACGTGTTTTCTTTAATGGCAAACTACACCACCCCTCCACTACAACAATTTTTAAACTAACTCCATGTCCAAGGTTTAAACCTAAACCTCGAGTCAAGAAGCTTACGCCTCTACCACTGGTACTGAGAGAACAACTAAGTTACCTTTTATAAATAAAACTCGAGTATTTTCTCTATCAGTTAGCAAATAAAACACGAGTCAAGAAGCTTATGCCTCTACCGCTAAAGTTCGGGCGATATTAGCATGTGAAGTGTTTATGTGTTTATGTAATTAGAAGTTGACAATTTTGGTATTTTTAGCCTTATATATTATTTTTATGTTAACTAGAAGTTGAAATTTTTGGTATTTCTAGGAGCTAGTATGTCAATTGTGAAGTTTTCTATTATTTCCTAGAACTTGCAAGAATATTTTTAAGTATATATGAATACAAAGATAAAATTTCTAGGTACTTGCGCATAATGTTTTTATAATATTTTTAATAAGTACACACTTTTGCTATTCACATAAAACAAAATTAACTAAATTTTTAACACCAAAACTTTACCTTTACTTGATTTTGTTCTTGCAAGAAACTAAACCCGTAATTCGTTTGGTTTTGAAATAGAAATTTTGTGTCGAATTGCAAGCTACGGTTTCATGAATGCGTAAACCAAATCCACTTGGGATGGTCGGTTAATTGTACTAGTTGTTTTAGAGCATTCACAACCCATTCATATATTTTTCTCTATAATTTAGCTAAAAAACACAATTCTATAAATTTATCTATCATATTTCAAAATTCTTTCACATTCTATTCCCTATTCATATCTATAAATTAATTCTTTATTATTTTTTTCTCTTTTGTCTTGTTATATAGTAAATGGTGATTAGAGGATAGGTGATATATTATATGGTATGGATCAAAATTGAGTCCCTATATTTAAAGTTTTACTTTAGTTGCCATATAACTCATCCATATAATAGGGAATGGATTGAAGAGGTGATTTTGATGGTTTTCTTAATATTTACCCTAAATTATATGGGTTTAACAATTTTAGAGAATGGGTTGAGAATGCTCTTACATGATGTGTTTTGAACCGAGTTTTTTATTTTAATTTAAAACATTAACTCGTATTAAAATTTTAAGATTGATAAAATTTGTTTACAATTATACATATTAAAAGGTAAATGATAGTTATCTTACACAAATTCACTATTCATAACTTTTAATATATTTTAATAAAAATTAGTTACTATCATCATTGCTAACCTACTTTAGTACATTAAATATATAAAAAACAGGATCAAATACATTTTATTCTTAACATGAAAATTGTGAGAACCAATTTATTGTTATGATTATGTTTAATTTTATAGATGTTTGCTGCTATTTTTTGTGTGTATTTGCTAATTTTCGATTATAAGACATTATAAGTATTTGCTTATATATATTTTGTTGTTATTATTAGATGTTTTCTTTTGCTGTTATAAGTATTTGTTGGTATATGCTGTTATTATTTTGTTCTTGATTTTAATTCTTTTGTTGTAATTTTTAGGTTCTTTTCTTTGTTATTATAAGTCATTGTTTATGTAGATTGGTATTGTAGTTGGTATTGTTTCTCACGTTCGCATTTTTAAATAAATTGGCATTATTTCCTACGTACTCATGTTAAGATTAAAATGTACATGAACCTTCCCCATATATATATAAATTTATGTATTTGCTAAAAGCCAAAAAAAATTCACTATATAACAATAAACACTTGATATCATGCTTTAGTAATTTTCTTACGTATATGATACATATGTTTATTTAGTTAACGGTCCACTAGAGACGTAAAATCCGTCGCGAAGCGTAGGGCCATTTATTAGTTAAATAAATAAAAATTAGGTATTTCGATTTATGCTTTGGTTGACTTTATATTATTTTATTTATCATGTAGTTTATAGTTTTTAATTTTAATAGATGCAAATTATGGAGTTTGAAGAGTGTGACTAAACAAACCTTTTATTTTGAATGAAAGCCATGTTTATTGTCTTCAAGACATGTCACATCTTCAAAGTCAAACACATAAATATATATTTATATAACTATTAATAAATAGTAATAATAATTATCGATATAGATAATGATATATAATTACGACATTGTTATTGACTTGTGAAAGGGTGTCAATTCATCAACGGTACCATTAATGCTAGTCACAATCGATTATCCAATTATGTGATTGGTTTTATCAACTTATAAAATGAATAATATTAAATTCATTAAAACATAAAATTAAGTTTGTCCAATTATGTTATTGGTATTTCTTTTCATAGCTTCGCTAGTTATTATATAAACTATATAAATTTGTCGTTTAAAAAAAATTAAATAATTAGTGACATACGTGTAACACTATTTACTTGACAGAGAAGAAATATAAAATTCAAGTCCACAGTCAGTCAATTAAGAACAAGAAACATGTATTTTGTGTGAGAATAAATATACATATTTACTAGCTTTTATCACTTCGTATTACGATGTTGTTTTACATTTTTTGTTTATAATATTTATATATTTTTTTAGGTTTTAATTTATTTATTATAAAGAAGTTAATAATATACTTAGGGTTTGATGATAAAAGAGTTTCACAAATAAATGAGATGTTATAACATTTTTAAAAACTATGTAGGTTTAGTGAGACCTATGATCCACATGTTTCTTTAATATAAAAATGTTTTTTAATTATAAATAATATCTTTTTTTAAATCAGACATTAATTTTAATATATCTCTATTTTATAGGATTTTCATATCAAATTTTTGATGAAATTAATTTTAGTTTAATGAGATGTTATAACATGTTTAAGGGGCTATATGGGTTTGGAGGGACTCATACCCATGAATTCGGACCAAATGCATGAGAAACATCTATTTACGAGTTTTCAGGTTTTTATTTAAACATTTTCCTCTCTGTGTATAGTCACGTTAAAACTAAATAAATAATATAAATAAAATAAGTAAATCTACATCTACATCTACATATTCTAATAAAGTAAAATAATTGTAGACACGTGTCAGTTTTTGGTTAATCCTCACATTTTTTTTCCTCCAAAACTAATATATGGCATAGATAAATAATTATTCACTTCCTTTTACACTCCATTTATATATATTAATTACATAATAAATTTATTCACATTTCTTTTACACTTTATTTATATTATATGTATACACTTTTATAAAAAATAATTATTTACATATTATACTACTATACATTGTTAGAATTTATTTTCACAACATACTTGGTGAAATCCAAAAATCAAGAAGAAAATGTGTTTGTTAAATATTGAAAAGAATATAATTTTAAATGTATCATTAACATATTATGTTATGTATATTGTTAAAGATTGTAAATAAAAAAACAAAAAAACTATAATATGCTTTCAGTTTATGAATAATTTTTTAATCATTAAATTATAAATATATATTTAAAAGTTTATCTATTTTTTTAAAATAAATCCATTTATCTATTGATTTGTTTGTACATTGTCATATAAATTTATAAATTATAAATATATGATTTAAATCTATCTATTTAGTTTATTCGGTTAATTTCGTAAACTACACATATATGTGTTAAAATGTAAGGATAGTATATACCAATAACTTTCAAATATAATAAAGTTTATCATATTTAGTTTTTTGGGTTTTTTTATCAAAGATTGTTTTGGGTTTTTGTGGAACTTAAATTTGATTTTTACGGGTTAAAAGTTCGCAAATAAATCGTTTGGTACAAATTAACTACATTTGGCTCAAATTTGTTACGGGTAAAAATGAGTAATCAAAATATTTTTAAATATTTGATAATGCAAATAGATTTATCGTTTTACGGGTTCAAAATTTTGACTTAAAAATGTAAAACAAATGAAAGTTAGAATTTTAAATGTGATTGAGTTTCAAATTTATTTTTGAACATTTTTGGAAATAGTCAAAAGATTCAGGATTTTGTTCATTGAGTATTTTTTCTATGACTATTAAAATTTAAGAAAAATGACAAACACTTCCGACATGGACCTCTAGGCCTATCAATGATTCTAACTTTTATCAAATTGGAGAAATTTGTGTCAGCATTGACTTTTCCTTGAATAGTGTTCAAAATGTTCTATGTGAAACATGTCAAACAAAATTATGTTCGGCTCGTTGGCTCGATCTTAGGCTCGCTTAACTTCAAGATATAGCTCAAGCCTATCCGAGTTGCCTAGTTTAATTTAGCTCGAGCTGAACCCACGCTGACTCGACTCGTGAACAACCCAAATTACGAAATCTATTTATAAAAGTTTTTTGCATGAATAAGATGGGTATAGGATTTGGTGATATAACCATTTACCCGGCCTAATTATACACGTCCCAAACCAACCATGTTTTAAAACTGTTAAAAATATGGTTTGTGTACCAATTTAGTTAATTAATAATATCAAGCATTATTTACTTGTTCCAAAAGTTGTTTTTCTCATTTTAGGTGAGTGGGCTCAAACTTCATCTATGTGGGCTGGATGGATTTATGAGCTGGGTGTTGGGCTGCTGCTTTGGTTCATGAATTATGGATGGTCATCGGAAGCCCATGATCACTTGTTACTAGAGGTGAAAAAAATCGAACCCCGAACCGGATCCAAAAAATCCAGTAACAGGGTTTTTTTTACCCGAACCCGTACCCGAACCTCATGTAGGATACATATAGGGTATGAATTTTAGTATCAAAACCCCTATCCGAACCGGACCCCATTTGTACCTGGTACTAATGAAAACCGGAAGCGGATCCATAACCCGAACTGGGTTTTTCATACCGGTTTATACCCGAAAAATATCTGAAAAGTACCCCAAAAAATGCAGCTTCTTCAAAAACCCAATCTACATACGAAAATACCCGTAAATAAGGAAACAAATTTCAATACCCGAAAATAAGGTATTCCTTTACCAGGTACTAGAATACCCGGTTCTAAACCCAACCCAAATACGGTGCATAGGGTATCATTTTAGAGACAACACCCAGACACGAACCCGATTCTATACCCAAAATCGGGTATTTGATAACCCCGAATTGTGCTCCTCTACTTGTTGCCTTATTATATAAACTAAAAGAGAGAAACAAATAATAATAATAATAATAATAATAATAATAATAATAATAATTAAAGGTACAAAATTTGGATTCTTTTTCTTGTGATGAAAGGAAAATATTATATATATATATTAAAAACCATTATTTCATATACTCATATATTCACTGTTCATCGATGTCTAAATTTTCATATATAACGTACAACTAAGCATTGTACAAGTAAAATATATACATTTAAAAGGTAAACAATAAAGTTTTGTTTCTTATGATTTTGTCACAATAGTTTCAAATAATTACTTTTTAGCCTTCAACTTTTATTACAAATTTTTGTTTATTAGATTTTTGACATAAAAGTTTTACACTAATAATTTTTTGCCCCTCAACTTTAGTTTCATATATTTACTTTTTGATCCATCAACTTTGGTAATGAAACTTTTATCACAAAACTTTCACCATAACGAATCGAACCGATATCAACTAGCTTCTCGCCGTGTGCCCATCGCAAAACGTGGGACAGAAATACTTATTATTAATATGAACCTTAGATACACATATGAAATGGATTTAAAAAAATGAACATCCTCTTGTGTCCATGATTTTTAGCCTAATAATAATAATATGTCACATGCTCATTCATCTGATTATTGTTTTGTAGCACCATTTGGTTTATTAACATTCCATAAAAGTTATGTTAGTTCACCATGCAGAACTAATGACACCTGCGTGATTACTCGAGAGACTCTCCAAACTGCTTGTGGTACCAAACGCCACGAATATTTAGTGTCGAGTTTATTTGCATTTTCAACGGTATCATCTATTCCCGGGAAGCATTTGGACCCGTAACGATTGTGCTTTGATGGTGCATAAATCTAGTGTTTACAAAGACCATTATAAGAAAAATAACCGATCCAAAACCAAAAAAACCAAAACGAAACATAAAACTGACGTATTGGTTTTATGTTTTTGTAAAAACCTTTGGTTTTGCATGTAATAAACTGAACCGAATTTCTAGATTTTTATTTATTGTTTTAAGTAATTTATAAAGATTTAATAAATATGTAACTCAAATACTTTTAGCCAAATATATAATAGTCAATTTGTTAATAACTAACAAAATTAGTTATATCTAAATTCATTATTTTCAGCCAACTTTTTTTTTCTGGCTAAAATTTTCAAGCTCAAATGGCAAAAACCATAAAAACCGAAACCAAAACGAAGAAACGAAACCGAAAAATCCGAAACCGAACGGTTTTAAAAATTCAACAACCAAAATTTTGGTTTTTGGCTTGGTTTTAGCCCAAAACAGCACCACGCACACCCCTATTCTATCTTAAGTTTGTAAAAAATGTATATTTTTATTCGATATATTTGTATTCGAATATGATTACCCATTTGACATGTTTCATTTTTGAGTTATTTCATATAACCAGTTGACCCGTTAGAGATAAAACACAACCATAAACGACCCATTTCCGCATTCATAAGTAAACGGTCAAAAAAATGTACCATATGTTTATACCAAGGTCTTCCAGAGAGCCCGTCCCTATCTGTAAATGCTCGTTCCGCCATCATTAACCTGTCGTTGATTTCTCTCGTTCTCCATGGCTGATTTTTCCGCAAGAACGCCCAAACTTTTTTTTCTTTTATTTCCTAAAATCCAATGTTTAAAATTTTAATGTCCATTTTAATAATTATATGAGCTTGCAAGTTGCATGCAGTGGTGGATCTTGAACATATAATTTGGATGGACCGGACTCAATACATATAATAATTTTTTTTTCCGGAAAAATCACACTTCTAAGCGAAAAAGTTGAGTGGGTCGAGGCCCGGACTGGCTCATGATAGAATATTATTTTAACAGAAACTCGAGCGATACCTTGATCTCATCGTTTATCCGTACGACTGCATTATTCATTTTCTCTATAGATTGAGGTGTATGTTCTTGTCTGATAATTCAGTTTCCAAATCTTCTGCACTTTTCTGTATTAAATATTAATATTTAAAATTATTTAAATAATGTGACATAGTTATTAAATAAACTGACACAAAATGTTTATGAACATACATACCTGAAGCTCATTTACATATGAAGAATAATTAAAAGGCAATATTTCTTCATCTGCAAGCTGAAGTGCTACCAAACCCCAAATGCTTGCAGCTGTTATAAATATTGGGAGGCATTAAAATAAGAATAAAAAAATTTTTAATTTTTTTTCGGGTCGAGAATAAAATTATAATAAAAGTAGCTAAAAAGAAAACGGGCCAACGGGTCGAAAGTTAAACATTAAAACCTCCAAAATTCTTATTATTTAGATTATTCTTGCGAAAAACGAAACAAAAAGTGTTTATTACAGTGATAAAACCCGTTTTGAATTGTTACTTGATCCGCCCGTTTTGCAATAGCTAATCTTTATTTATGGAGTAACATAAATATGGTCTTTTTTTTTTTTGTAAAAACAGGTGAAAAAGTGTTACGGGCCAACCGGGCCCGAATAATTATCACGCGGATAAAAAGCCATTTTGAAATGTTACCTGACCCGCCCATTATGCAACATTTAATATTTAACTATTAAGTCAATATAACGGATTCTTGAGAAGCCCGGATTATATAATTTAAAACTGAGTTAATTACACACAGTGCCGGCTATGAGGCAGGGCTTGGTGGTCGACTGACACCCAGATAGGCCCGAAATTTTTTAAAGAAATTATATATATATATTTTTGAAAAAAAATGTGTATTCTTAATGTTTAACTCCAATTACTCAACTAATTCAAGGCCCAATTTTTTTTCACCTTTCGGCCCAAAAAGTTTTCACAATTCTCAGAGACGGCCCTGATTACATACAACATACCAGCTACATGTCTATGAAACATCGGGTCACCAAACTTGCTCATCCAAACAAAATCATCATACATCGAGTGGTAGACCGGGTAGTCTGCAAGAAATATTGCTTAAATAAGCGAATGCCACGTAGCCAAATATGTTTTAAAAAAAGTTCATACATGCATACATATGTATATGTATGTAACTTACTATCTCCAAAAGATATGTCAGCTGCAGGAACACCAATATGCACTAAAAATGCTGCATAATCTGATTCTCCGTCTCCTAGCCGTCCAATCTTTTTTTGTTTTTTTATAAAAATATTTATTATGTATGAAAATAAAAATATTATGTTGAGGGCAGGAAGGTAATTTTGAAAGACTAACCTCAGGATATTTGGTGGTTTGTATCCAAGAATCATAAACTGTTTGTGACGAGTTGTCCGGATCTTGAACCTTTAAAATGAAAAGTTGGAGCGAATTTTAAACTACTGGACTGAAAACCGCAGTTTACTCTTGTTATTATTTGTCTAGATGTGGAAAATGGACAGGCTGGGCAACGGGTCAAAATGAGTAACACTTGGCATCAAGACTGCTAAACGGGTCAGGTTGGTCGACGGACCCCAGCCCGATAGGCCCAAAATTTTTATTTTTTTTAAATTATATTTGTTTTTTTAAAATATGTATTCTTAATGTTTAAACTCAATTACTCAACTAATTCAACTCCCAATTTTTTTCTCTGTCACCGGCCCAAAAAAAATTCATGATTCTCGGAGAAACCCCTGATGTACCTGAAAGTTTTACATGAACGACAAGTGTATTTGTGGGTTGACAGTTGACACGAACACGACCCGTTTAACCCCGATTTTTTTTTAATATTAATACTTTGAAACTCTAAATTTACATATTATTTATTAAGCAATTATGCTTTAAACTATGTTATATTGTTTTTAAATTTTGGCATAAATCATAACCTAATATTTTAAGTTATCATATAAAACGCGTTTTAAAAATGTAATAAAACTAACAACTGGGTTACGAACCTGTTGGGCTAATACGAACACGACCCGTTTAGCTAATCGGGTTTTCATGTTTTACCCGGCCCGAACCCGTTTAGCCTATATCCAAACCGGCGAATTTTGTGTATGGTTCATGTTGTGTCTGAAATTCATATAATTAAATATACGCGCCAGGTTATGTTGACCTGAAAACCTTTTATATACAATTTTTTTTCTAATAAAGTAGTAGTGTGTTAAATATGATTAAAAATCCATATAGTTAAAAGAAAAACGGGTCGAAAATGCCACCTCTTTAGATAGTGGCTACTCTAAACCCGTTCGTCACGTTTCCTTTTTAACCAACTTTTTTATTTAACCTTTTATAAGTAAACGGGTTGAAACTTTCACCTATATTTACCTGTTTTGTAACTTCTATAATTAAGTCATCAAGTTGTGGAGTTGCATAAGCGTAAAATCCTGCTCCAGCAACCGCAACGTCAACGTTTAAGTATGCAACAACTTTCGATGCGAACATTTCTCTGTTTTCTTCAACCCATTCCGTCGATCCAACCTTAAAAAAAAGCAAAAAAAAAAATTTATAAATAAATAAAAAAATATTTTTATAAAAATAGTTTTAGAAAGATGGAAACCAGTCCATATTCTTCTGCATCCCAGTTGCAAAAAATAATCGTTCTTCGCGGTTTCCAACCTTCTTTCCGCAGCTTCTCAAATCTTTCTGCAACCTGCATTTTATGTAATAAGCAGAATACATGTTTTTACGACATTGTGCCCGACAGTTTTGACCCGTTTATGGGTAACCGGGCTTTTTGTATCCAACGGGTCAAATGTGTAAACTTGAAAAAAATAAAATAAAAAATAAATAATAATAATAATTACCTCGAGCAGGGCTGCAGTGCCACTGTTGGGATCAGCAGCTCCAAATGTCCAAGCATCGCGGTGATTACCTAGAATAACAATCTAGATACAAGGTTTACACATGTTAAATAACTAGCGTGTCAAATATGATTAAAAGTTTGTTAATATATTAATAATTAACTAAGAAACGTCGCGGTGACAATTTAAAAGGTCAAATTATAAGAAAGTAACAACGTTGGATACCGCTACTAATAAAAAATTTAACATACCTATCTGGTTCCTCTGACCCTTCAATTATACCAATGACATTTTGAATTGTGCTTATGACTTGCTTCGCCTGCAAGACCGATTTAAACATTATTACCAAGTTTACCGCGTGATCCAGTTCAAACACCCCCCCCCCCCAAAGCGTTTTTGTCCAAGCTTTGCCACTTACGGAGTTACAGGTACTTCATTCCATTTTAATGGATTGTTTTAACCCCAAAAACTGAATATTATTTTATAACACATTTACCTTATAACTAAGTTCTATAACCCCTGGACCCGGTCCAATCATATAAACCGGAGCATCTTGATCACCTTGCCACCCTTCATCCGCCACTACACCATCAATAGCCCTCAATATCTCCTCACCGTCGGCACCAGATATCGGCAACGATGGTATCAACGGGACGTCACCGCCCCGTTCCACCTCCTCCGACAACCTCTCACACCCCTCCATACTACTAGCCCACCCCGGTGTTGTCGGGTCACCCGACCCTTTAAACACCGTCCCGACCTGGACGCCACTAGGCGGCATCCACTTATCATCCGGAAACCACTTCGTACCTGCCCCGCCCCCACCGTAATCCTTACGGTCGGTGTATATTAACACACCGACCGCACCCGCGTGATACGCGTTCTCGACTATCCCACCCCGGAACATCTCGCCGTATCGCGCCAGCACGATACAACCCGAGATATTAAACCCGTAATTTTTTACAGTCGTGTAGCCTTCTACACGACCATAATTTACATACGTCACTGGCCTAGTGACTGTACCAGGCCTGGCGTACACATAGAACGTGGGTACCACTTGGTTTGCCACGTCAGCATACGGGTCGTCTTTATAGACCACCTGTTGGAGAGAGAAAGTGGTGGGGGGTTTAGGGGTGGGTGAGTTAATTTTAATGAGCGTGTGTCTGGGTAAGTGAGTGAGACAACGTATTCTGCTAAATGTGTTTTGATGTGATTGGATGTTAAAGTTGATAAGACATGTGATGTTGCCTCGGCGTTGGCGGTGGACCCAGCGATGTGAGGGCGGCGCGTGAGGGTGCACAGATGGTTAGATATTGATTGGTTGTTGAATAATGACGGGGATATGTATAGGGAGTGGTAGTAGGATTTAGATGGTGGTGAAGTTAATAAGTAAGATAATGTGGTGGTTATAGCTATGATAGTGGTTATGATATTGCTTACCATGGTGGTGGTTTTTTGGATTTGTTATAAAACTTTGGTGTGTTTTTTTTTTTCCATTTAGTGACACATTTTGATTTCATTTAGTACATTAAAGTATTGAATGATTGATAAAAAAGAATGATATTGGAGTGTTTGTTGGAGATTCTTTACACTCCACCTCCTTTTGTTTCTTTATGAAAAAAATTGTAAATTTGTAGGAATAATTGCATAGGTGGCAAATATTATTTTTCTTTTTCATTGATAATGTATTTTGGGTGTTTAGTACATTTGTCTGTCACTGGGTCATCAATACAAGAACCGGTGACAACTAGTTAGCACCATTGGTATGAGGGAGTGTGGGACTATGAAATAAAAGTTTCTATATAGTTTACTTATATACGAATAGAGTATTTTTTTAGGCGGATTTTATTAAAAGGCAACTAGAAAAAAGCTCGACTGCCCAAACCAGTAAGAAAAACAAGAATTTACAAATGATAGATGTATTATGGAGAATGAGTTTGTAATGCCGGTTATGGAAATGATCAAATTTCTCAAGAAATAATTGATAATCAAAGCCGAGAAATCGAACTAAAGGTTTCAAAAGAAATGTTATTCTATATTAAATTTAGTCATAAACTAATACATTAAACCCTAACCAACGAAAATAGATAAACGTGAAAACGAAATAAACATAATATAGATAAAAGTAATTATTTAAATTAACTCTAATGGAGTCAGCTTTTCATTTGCATTTACTGCATGAAAAAAAAAGTGATGTTGAAGTGTGACATTGGTGGAGGTGGTCTTTCACTACAACTAATTTTGTTGCTTTATAAAAGAAGTATAAATTCTAGATATTTTAAGGTTACCTTGCTTTTTTGTTAATCTGCTATATTTGTTAGTAGCAGTGAATAATTGCATGGGTTCGAATCACGCATCTAGAATTTTATGAGAACTTGGGAAAGGGGGGGTTGATTCCAACAAGTGTATACCAATAATATGAAGTGCTCGTATGTTAAGAAATTAAACATATATCACATTAAGTATGTCGTATTTGCGTGAAGTCGTGAATATTGTGTCATGTAAGTAATGGTGTTCTTAAATTTGAGAATGTTATTTCGTTCTAGAGTTGAAACACAGTCTGCTCAGTGTCTCGCAGATCTGTGACAAGGTGTTTCAGCTCATTTCACAAACAAAGAGTATCTGGTTTTAAAACCTGGTATCATCATATTGGAAGATTGAGTTCTTGTTTGATCACTAAGAAATAATAATGCTTACGTGATCGACATGAATAAATATGTTCCATATGAAATCACTTGTTTATTTTTAAAAGTGTCGGAACATAATGCCATGCTTTGACATCGTCGTCTTGGTCAGGCGAATGTTAAAACTTTAAACCGTCTTGCTAAAAACAACATTGTCTATGGTTTACCTGTTAAAGATTTGTAACTATTGAGAAATGTGTGGCTTGTGCTCTTAGAAAACATCATCGTAAATCTCACAAGGCAAAACTGGTCAACACCATCTCCTCGGTTTTTCAATTGCTTCATATGGACTTGTTTGGTCCTGTTCATGTATTGAGTCTTTCTCGCAGTTCTTATTGTCTGGTTATTACTGATGACTACTCACATTTTACTTGGGTGTTTTTCTTGTCAAATAAGAGTGAACAACAAAATTGATAGAACGCTTTGTGGTGCTAATGGAGAATCAACTCAACTTGAAGCTTAAAAGGAGTGCTAATGGCACACAATTCAAAAACTCAACATTAAATCATTTTTGTGCCAGAAAGGGAGTGCTCAGACAATAACACTCAGCTCGTACGCCACAACAAAATGGTTTAGCTGAGAGAAGGAACATAACCTTAATTGAAGCTGCACAGACCATGTTATGCGATTCGAAGCTAACTCTGTTCTTCTGGGCTGAAGCGGTCAACATAGCTTGTTACGTTCAGAAACGGGTGTTTATCAACAAATCACAGGTGAAGAATCCTTATGAGATTTTCTATGGTCACAAGCCCACTGTAGCACACTTTTGTGCGTTTGAATGCCCATGCATTATGCTAAATTTCGAATCAACTCCAAAGTTTGGAGCTAAAGCCGATGATTGTTACCTTGTTGGGTATGCTGGTCGCACTGCCTACAGAGTCTACAACAAGGCAACGAAGCAGATTGTAGAATCTTATGATGTGCACTGGCTAGAGGAGAATGAAATCGATGCTCATGTCGGTCCTGACTGGTTATTTGATTATAATGAATTGTTTAAGCCATTTAATGTGTTTCTAGTTATTGATGAAGGAAACTCAGGTGCAGGGTTTCGAATATTGTTGATGAAGAAGAAGATATTTCTGTTGGGTTTCAAAAGTCTCCGGTGCTGGGTATCGATCCGTCAGAATTGTCTAATAATGTTTAGCCTTCGTCTTCAAGCCCACAAGAACATGTAAATGAGACTGATTCTTCTCAAAAGTCTCCTGAAGAATGTGAACTATGTGCTGCTGACACATCTGCGGCTGATGTTTCGTCAGCAAAGGGGGAGAGCACCATTCACCAAATTTTTGGTAGCACTCTATTTCCAGATGTCATACCAAACGAATACATTGCTAGTACCTCGTACACACATAATACCTCATCATCTTGATGGAGGAACCCTCTCTCTATACTTATTGAAGATCCAACAAATTTACCGGCTACCAGTTCCGTTCCCGATCACTCCGTTCCATCAAGAATTCAACGAGACTATCCAATCGAGAATGTCATAGGCCCCTAGAAACTGGTGTCTCAACCAGAAGTCAGACAAGACACATCAACAGTTGTCTATATTCCTGTTTTATTTCTCAGATTGAACCAAAGTCTGTTGAGAAGGCATTGCAAGAACCAAGTTGGGTGGAAGCTATGCATGAAGAGCTGAATCAGTTTGATAAACTAAATGTTTGGAGATTGGTTGAGTTACCTGTTGGAAAAAAGCATTAGACACGAGATGGGTTTTCCGCAACAAGCAAGATGACACTGGGGTTATTGTTCGAAACAAAGCTTGGCTTGTGGTTTGTGGTTTTCTTCAGGTTGAAGGTTTAGACTACACTGAAGTGTATGCTCTGGTGGCTCGCCTTGAGGCCATTCGGATTTTCTTGGCATATGCTTCCTACATGGGTTTCACGGTTTATCAAATGGATTTCAAGACAACGTTTCTGTATGGAGAAGTAAAGAAGGAGATACATGTGGACCAGCCACCGGGTTTTACTGATTCGAAGCACCCTACTCACATCTACAAGTTAGACAAAGATCTCTATGGTCTTCATCAGGCTCCTCGGCATGGTATGCCACTTTGATGGCTCATATATTGGGACATGGATACAAGCGAGGGACCATCGATCAGACTTTGTTCCTTAAAACTGTTGGGAAAGATCTTATTTTGGTTCAGATTTATGTGGACGATATCATTTTCGGTTCCACCAGTACTGCTCTATGTTCTGAATTTGAGGAGGTAATGAAGAAGAGATTCGAGATGAGTTCATTGGGGGAGATGACGACATTTCTGGGGTTGCAGGTTCGTCAGAATTTGACAGGAAATTTGTTACATCAAGGAAAATATGTCGAGGACATGTTGGCGAAATTCGAGTTCCAAGATTTTAAGAGTGCGGCGACTCCTATGGCGGAAATACCACTTCTTTCATCTGATCCTGAAGGGAAATCCGTAGATCAAACGTACCATCGATCAATGATCGGATCCCTGATGTTTCTCACCGCTAGTCGCCCCAACATCATGTTTGCAGTCTGTCAATAAGCGCGTTTCCAAGCTAATACTAAACTTTCTCACCTAACTGTTGTTTAACGTATTTTTAGATATTTGAAAGGGCAAGCGAAGCTTGGTCTTTGTATCCCAATAACTCAGATTTTGATCTATATGCTTTTGCTGACAGCAATTATGGAGGTGATGATATTGACACAAAGTTTACGTCTACTGGATGTCAATTCTTGGGTGATCGCCTTATTTCATGGCAATGCAAGAAACAACAAACGGTGTCCACATCCACTGCTAAGGCTGAATACGTTGCTGCCTCCGCTTGCTGTTCACAGGTTATCTGGATGCAACACCAATTGCTGGATTACGGTTTGGAATTTCTTGACACTACTATTTTTTGTGATAATGATGCTGCTATTGTATTGTTAAAAATCATGTTCAACATTCTAAAACCAAGCGCATTGATATAAAAATTCATTTCATTCGTGACTTTTACGACAGGAAATTGATTCATCTTGAACAAGTTCACACTGATAATAATGTGGCAGACTTATTTACAAAACCGGTCGGAACATCCAGATTTAATGTGCTTTAGGATTTATTAGAATGTTACGTTTTGACGATTGAGTCTTTTTTAGGTTAAATTTGTACATAAAAGTTTTCCTTTATGTTAAAATGTTTTCACAAATTTAGGGGAAGAAAATTCAAATATATAAAAAAGTGTGTGTGAGTTTTATATTCAAAAATACAAAAAGAGTGTACGTGTAATATATAAATTTTGGCTTTTGGTTTTTTTTATACATGGGAAGTGATATGATTATTAAGTTACAATCTTTATAGAAGGTCAAAATGTTGATAAATGATAATTTGATCCAACCTTTGAAATATGATAGACAAATTGATTTTTTTTTGCCTAACGTGTGAAGTTACTAGGCTAAAAAGGCTTTTGAACAATCACTGATTTGTATGGTAGATTTCCATGATGCGTAAAATTTTGAAGTGATATAAACTAAATCTGTTAGACTTACTGTGGAGAGTCATTTTAAAGATTTATGCATGTCTCTAAATACATCTCTTTGAAAGGTAGGCAGAAAAGAAATTACCGAGTCATACACGAGCCCATTAGTGTCATGATCACCAAAAGAAAGTAAAATATTTTGTTTTTATTTATTGATTAAAAAAATATAAAATAATAATGCTATTAGTATATAATGTTGATATTAAAATTGTTTTAAAGCTTATAAGGGTCAAACTAGAACTACAAGGGTGGAACATTCAAATAAGTTCTAAACACTTTGAATGTAAGGCGTGTATGTCCGGACGGTATGTAAATCCAACGTTCAACCTTAAAGCTTAAAATTTTTTTGTGTAATTAAAAAAATTTTGATCAAGCACTAGGGGGTTGGAGTCAAATTGGGATGATATGGAGAAATCCAAATACGCTTTGAGAAGAGATAAGAGGCATCATAGGTCCATAAGTGATGTCAATCTAAGCTTTATGCCTAATTGAAACTAATGCATATCACTGATACAATGAAAATCATGCTAAGTATCTAAATACCTGCTATCAACCTGCTCTCTATGTCATAATAATGTTGAAAATGAATCAATGCGAAAACATCTTAATCAGTATGATTCCATGTTCGGATCTTTTCATAAAAGTGTGCCCATTTAAAAAAAACTGAAATTTGATCCCGAAATATGTTAGAACTACTGAAGGCCGGATGGTAAAAATTGTTTTTGTTTTGACTTTATCTTTTAATTTTCATTTTTACATTTTTTGCGTCTTTAATTTTACCTCATGATTACTCTTGTTGAAACAAATGCGTTAAGGAATCGTCTTTTAAACATGGATCAGATTTGTGTTCTTTTATGTTCTCGGCCCATGGTGAACTAGTTTGATCAGTTGGGTTCTTTGGCCCATGAGACTTGGTTTTGTTGGCCCAAATGGCTATAAAATGTTCTCGGCCCATAAGGTTTTCGCCCCAGATCCAAACACAATCGAAGTTTAAAAGGCAGTTTACCTGGTTATGTGTATTATTATTCACTATTATTAAATCTGCTTAATCAAATATCATCTTTAGATGTTGTACCAACAGAAAAAGAAACAAGACGCTTAGATACCGTTACCTCGCCTCCCTTCTTAAGCCATTGTAGCTTAGGTTTGGGATGACTCTCTGTTTTCAAAGCCAGCTTACGAACTGCCTCTTCTGAGATCAAGTTATCACAAATCAATAACAAAGGTGCAAACCTTCATCAAGATAGGTAACGTGGAGTGAAATATGTTATGCTTAAGCCAGTCATCACCATATGCCTTTGGTGTATAACAAGAACGCATAACCACCAAGTTCACCCCCACATCACCGGCCACAACCGCTCCCTCGTACTCTGGTTCTTAATCATACTCTAGGTCATTTTCATAATCTTCATTCTAATCATCCTCAGATTCAACAAGCAAATGCCTCTTACTAGCTTGTTTAAAATCAACTTGTCGATCCACTTAAAAAACTTCACCCCACTACTACTAGCCCCCCTTAAAATATGACCCAGTATTGTTAACCCTCGGCCTCTGCTAACTAGGCATGACACGAGGTCCTACACCACCCGACCCCGAATTTCCTCCAGTAGGGACCGGTGAATATGAACTGCCCACCCAACGATTTTGTTTTCAAAAGCCAATGCCTCGGGGATTGTTAATAGATAAAAAAGATTTACAGAGTCCAAGATCTGAACCCTTAAACCCCAAATATACCAAGTAACGAGTTATTCACCTGTTTCTTGAATATCATTATGAGCAACCAATTGGTAAAACTCGGTTGTATAATTATCAACCGATTTGGATCCCTGCTTTAGATTCTGCAAACGTTGATACATCAACAGTTGAAAGCTGCGAGGCAAAAAGTTAGACCGCAAACACTTTTTCATCTTGGCCCATGTCACAATCCTTGACTTCCCGAGTCTAGTTCGTGTCAACTTAAATTGTTTCCACCATGCTAATGCCCTCCCACGTAGCCTTGTAGTGGTCAAAGGCACCCACTTATTTTCAGGCACCTCTTTGAATTCAAACGCCTCCTCTACAGTATCCAACCAATCAATGAACCCTTCCTAATCTAAGCTATTCCCATGAAATTCTGGGATATCAATTCGTATCCCAACATCCCAACGCCGGTTGCCATATCCATGGTCTCGCCTTGGTTCCCTCTCGTAAATCTATTCGGAAGACGAACCATCATTACAAAAAAATGGATTATCAAAGTCATGCCTCTCCCTATTTTAAGGCGCATGCCTTCTACGATTCATCAAGTTAGTCATTCGATCAGTCAGTTGATTGACTACTTGATCAAATCGTTGCTCCACCCGTGCCATAAAGCTTTGTTCTTACACTCGTTCATTAACCTCATCGAGTGGTCTGTTTCTCCTTAAAGGCATTTTGAACCAGGAATTCAGATCTGATACCAACTGATGCAGCATAATAATAGTAAAAGAAGGCTAATTACGTTGATTCTTCGAATACCCGTGATGATCCTTCCCCAAACACCCATATTCGACCCCAAAAGGCAAGAATTCGAAAAATCAATTCGTTTTTATTAAAATATGATCATTGATCAGTCATAAGGTAACTTAACATATTATTAAAGCATCCAATACGGTTGGCCAACAAAAATAACCACAGGCCAAACAACAGCCCGAAAGAAAACCCAAAAACTAGACAAAAAACATAAAAATGGCCCACAAGTCTATTTAGAAGGCTTATTTCAAACATATAAATGGGATAAGCTACCTACGGATGGTTATCACAATTTGGCCCACGCTCCAACGGATGTTTTGATTGGTAGCACGCTTGAAATGGAGGCCCGTAGCCCAAGTTATGCCCATTTTCGTGTAGCACCTCTGGAAACGCGATCTTAGGCCTCCAGAAACATAATGGCCCGATCTTGTACAATTGGTCCCACATTTAACTTATGATGTGTTGGTAGGCCCAATCGACCTTGAAATGCTTTCCTCAAAGTATTTTATGATATACTAATTAAATCATGTAGTTTTGTGGGTCCCATCTTAGGAGAAGCGGCGAAGCTGAAAGTCGATATGGCATTTCGGTATTACCGTAATACGATAAATTTGATGTGGTGGGAATTTGATGAATTTAAAAATAGCACACCACTTCATTTTATGAAAGTAAATAAAGAGTGGTGTCCCCGCAAAGTCCACTTTCTATACATGCTTTAGTCATTAGTTATATTTTTAGGGTGATGATATGGACTAAATTATATATAAATATTATAGATATTTCCTACATTTTAAATAGCTTTTGACGTTGTTTTTATTTAATATTACTTTCAACTGACACATATTTAAAGTTTAAAGGTTTCATGAGACAACGAGTTTAAAACTAAATAAATGATTGTGTGAATGCATTGTAGGTGTCGAAGTGTTGGACTTCAAATTTTACAAGACATATAGGCTGGGCCCACAAGAAGATCAAAAGAAATAAAGGATTTATAACCAGAAAATAAACTCGTGGGCTTTAATATTTGTTGGAGCTAAAAAATAAAACCCTAATATATATATATATATATATAAAGAGACGAGAGCAGACATGAAAAAATAATATATATTGTTTTTCTAGGTTTTGGTTTTTGGTGTGAGTGGACGGGGGCAGCAAAGCAGATTATATATATTATTTTGGGTTCTTATTTGTGGTAGAAAAGAAGGCAGGCGAAAGAAAGAATAAGAATATATAATTATTGGTGGTTGACTCACAAAAGAAAGGCAGCAAACAGGGGAATAATTATTTTGTTCGTCGGCCGCTACAATGTTGGAAAAACTTGATGTGAAGTCAAGAATATAATATTGGTTTGGTGGTGTACATCTCTTGATTGGAGACAAAAGTCAAAGAAGAATACATAATTGGTTTGTTTTATTAATTTTTTGATATGAATTATTTTTGTGAACTAGTTATTACTTTTGTTCCATACGTTGTTATGAGTAGCTAAACCTTTATACTACCTAGGTTTTGGTTGAGTACTAGTTTAAATTAATGATTTGACGAACTATTTATTTAACTTTGGTTGATTTAATATTATGGTAAAATTTTTAATTGGTTTGGTCATAATATTGTTGCGTAATAGAATCTAGTTTATTGCTTTAATATTTATTCTACTTGTGTTTAATAATTTTTGGTGATTGTTAGATACATGATTAGGTTGGCTACTTTGTGTTTTCAACTTTTTTGCGGTTTATGGTCGAAATAACCGTAGGAGTAAATTATAAAAGTTTATTAGATTTGTATTGTTCTTTCACTAGAGAGACCGGGAGGTGATTTAGTGTTGTGTCATCTTTGTCTTTTGCGAGTTTGGATAATAATTGCACGGGAGTGAGTTATCCTAGCTCCCTTAGATTATTGTGATACAAGTTTTGTTCAAGCTAATTAAAAAAACCCCTTTATATTAATATATATTGTATCCGAAGAGACCGAGAGGTGATTTGGGTTGTGGGGTACCATAGTATTATTAGGTAAAGTGAGACCGGGAGGTGATCCAACCCTTTAACAATTGAGCTTCACATGTCATTAGAGTTCTAGGGTGTCGTCGGTGAGGTCGGGAGGCGATCTAGCGTACTTTAGTGGTCTTTAGTGTCATATTTTTTAAGATATTGTTTTTCAACCAAGTCAAGTTCGTTAGCTATTAAGTTTAACTAGTAGGATTCCATTACCTAGGTAGTCGTTTCTCGCATATTAGTAAAACCCAATTTTTATAAAGTTTTATTTTTTTAGTTTAAATTTTAATTAGTTAAGTTTTATTAGTTTATTTAATATAAAAAAATTCTAAAAAATCAAAAGAGAGTCTAGGTTAGTAATCTTTTAGGTTCAATAATTAGAGTTTACCCATAGTGTCCTAGGTTCGATATCCGTTCTTACTTGCTAACTACATTGCGACCGGTACACTTGCCGATTGTGTGCTTTTTAGGTGAATTCGGTAAAACTTGATATTTAATATTATATACGTTTTTCACACATCAGGTGAAAATGCCTAAGTTCACAATGCAAAATAATAATAATAATAATAATAATAATAATAATAATAAATAAAAATAAAAGGGTATTCCAGAAGTTTACCTGAAAAGCAAAAAAAGATAGAGAGGTTATGTATTGTAAAATGCCAAAGAAGCATTTTAAAAAACATAGAAAAACAGGCAAAATGTGCACGTACTAGACGGGCCGAGAGCTTACGTGTTACCTTGGGGATGGTGACTCTATTGGGGCTTGAGGTCTTAGTCAATAAATATTTATCTTAGGGAATACAGAGTACAAAGTCCTATAATACATAAGACATGCTCGTACGACCTTCACATGACCATTCATCCATGAAATTCCTCCTAAATTAACATTAGTTCTTACCATTAAAGAGTTCTTGTCTTACGGTGATAGGTCAAATAGCTTGCTTGACCCTAGCTTTGAAATGCTTGAGATGGGGCAGGACTAGTCGTGGCTTCCTCAGTGTGGGACCCAAATTTGATTGATACACTAAAAGATAATGATACATGCAATTGGCTGCCTGATAGGTCGGTGGTTGGGTTTATTTGAACAAAAAATTGTGGTTTTTGCGTTTTCTATTATTAACTAAAGTAACCTAAATGTTTTGAATACCAGTTTTTGGCTTCTATTTCCATTGCAGAATTCTTTTTCAGACGAAAAAGGTTTAAGTGTGAAGATATTTGATGTGGTCTATAATATAATACTATTAGATAATCATTTCATACACTTTTAAATCCTTTTGAGCTAACTTTTATTGAATATTATCGTTATTTTGTTCGTATCCAAAATTTTAAAGTTTTAAGAGACTATAAACTAAACTAGTGTTTGAACTAAACTTGAGACCAGCAAGTAAATAACCATAATAATTAGATCACATGAAATAATTCGGGTTCGTTTCATGAAGTGATTTAATTAATTTTCTTTGTAAAAATATATAAAATTATAAAAATAAGTTAATTGATAAGCATGCATAGATATACGAATAAATAATGAATTAACAAATATGTTCGTGTGTTGAGAAATTAAATGAAATATGAGAATTAAGTTACTCATAGAAAGTCATATATATTGAGTCTTGAAAATTAAAGTGAGTTTAATAGTAAAATTAAATGTATTGATTGTGTGTTCGTAAAATTCAATCCTGGTAGACAATGTCAAGATGCTAAAAGTCAACTGGGCCAGGACTCAGAGCCGGCTTTGAAAAGACGAAATTTTTTTTGGGCCAAAGGCGAAAATCTTTTTAGGCCTTAAGTAAAACAAACTCTTTTTTTTGTTTAAACAATTTAATTTTAAGTGAGCTTACTTACTACTTAGTTATGATTTGAGTTGTGTAAAAATAAACATAAATATGTCTCAACTAATACCAGAACCTACAACCTCTTGGTTAGATGTCATATCTCTTTGCTACGAGACCAAGCTAGTGGTTATGAAATTATGTTGAAACATTGATTATACATAATTTTTTTTATAAAAAGACATAAAAAAATTCTAAATTTTTTTTTCAGGTCTAGCAGGGCGCTGGGCCTGTAGCCGTCGACTACCCGGCCACACCCCTAGGCTGACCCTGGGCCAGGTGCAATTGTGCAAATCAAATGAATTATATTACGAAGTATAAAATGGGTCGGAAGCTAAATGGATAGATATATAAGTTATTTTGAGGCTTGCATAAGAGGGGAAGTCGCCAACTGTTAGGAGATCCTACTGTCATCATAGGAGTCACGCATAAAGAAGTTGACACAGACTATTGAAGTCTGTGACTGTTGGAAGTAATTTTCAACTTAAAAGTCTGTCATGTGTAGGTGATCGGGTTAGACCTATTGAGTCTGTGAGATTCATTAATATGTAATGGGTTTATGGGGTTAAAATTAAGGTTTATTATATTTGGTATCTATTGACTAGCAAGTTAGGTTAGTCTATATAAACCGAGTTATGGTTAGACAGTATAGAGGGTGAACATGATGTAACCGAGTTAGAGTTCGTCAAAAGTCAAACTGAGTTAGGGTTTGAGAGTTTGTAATCAGTTTTTTGAGTTATATTTTCTGATTAATATAAATGAGAGTTATTCGTTTAGTTTGTGTTTGATTTTCGATCTAGGACTTGAGTGACCACGGTTAATTTTATTGGAGAAGAAAGCAAGCACGTGTTTGATTTGAACTTATCTATTTTGGTTTGTTTTTCAGTATAATTGTTGGCTAAACCATATGGTTTTTGATGATTCTTTTTTATTTGCAAATATATTCTTTGTTTTGGTTTCTAATGTTGGATTAATACCAAAGTATAAAATCTTTTTACAATTGATCTAATGTGTTTGCGTATCTAGTTTTGATTTATTATTGACCTTTGTTCCGCACGTGCCTTGTTTAACATCTCTCAATTATAGATGCAAGATTAGGTCACCTATAGTGTGTTTGTGATTATTTTATGGTTTTTCTAGACGTAATAATCCATAAGAACATTGGTTGGTGATTTTTTAGAGCTTTATATTCTATCTAGATAGCTGAGAAGTGATAGATAGTCGGGTTGTCTTTGGGGTTAGGAGTGTAGGTTTCAACACTCTTATAAGAGGTTTCTCAAGATTGCCCTAGTTTTATTGTAATCTCGTGTCTTATTTGACTGTCTTTAGGTTATCCCTTTACACTTTAGCTAGGGTGCTTTGAGATACTGAGACTGACAGGTAATCTGTTTTTTAGGGTACTTTAGCATGTTGGAGAGACTGACAGGTTATTCAACCAACAAGTATGTTTACACGCCCCTTAAGGTTTCTTTTAGGTCACATCCGAAGAATGATCATGGATCCACTTGGTTGCTTGAGGGTGTCATATTCTAGGATCCCGGTTCCATCACAGTTTCCATAGCCGAGAGAAATCCAAGATTCAGAAGTAGAATTCTAAACCTAGGTATTGCTTCTCCTACTTATGAATATTGGATTTCTCTCGATAATGGAAACTATGATGGAACGGGGATCTTAGAATAAGACACCCTCAAGCAACCAAGTGGATCCATGATCATTCTTCGGGTGTGACATAAAAGGAGACCTTAAAGGGCGTGTAAACCTACCGGCTGGTCGGATTACCTGTCAGTCTCTCCAACAACGCTAAAGTACCCTAAAGTACCGATTGGTCGGATTACCTATCAGTCTCAATGTCTCAATACACCCTAAAGTGCAAGGGGTAACCTAAAAACAATCAATAAGACACTGAATTACAATGAAACTAGAGAAACCTCACGTGAAATAAAAAATTCATATAATGTCATTTTAATCCCACTTAAGAATAATCAATCATATTTATTAAATATGAACACAATTTTCATACTTGTTTACTATAGCTGAATTCAATATATATTTCTTATACATCATTGTATAATAATAATAATAATAATAATAATAATAATAATATAACACATGTTCGACCCTTCACTCGTCGGTCTCAAGTTTAGTATAAATAGCCCGTTTTAGCTCGTTATTTCTTAAAACTTTAAAATAAGAAACTAAATACAAACAACTTCAACAAATTATTTAATAAAAAACCTTAAAGCAACTCGAATGTGTATGAAGTATTTATATTATTTATATATAGCTCATATCAACTTTATATAATTTGGAGGCGCTTAAAGGATCTGTACGGTCGAGTTGGGTCGGCCGATGGTGGTGTTTTACCATTGGGTCATCCCATATAAAATACATAGACAATTATTCTATGTGTTTTGGACGTTTGAAAAATATTATTATAATTATTTTTACTTTGTCAATGATCCCTAGTTTAAGTCTTGGGTTGAGATAGAGGTGCACAAATCGGTTTTTTTGAAAAAACCGGTTCGGTTATTAACCGGACCGGTTTTTTTTATCCAGAAAAAAACCGGTTCGGTTAATAACCGGACCGGTTATTAACCGGTTTTTATTGCTGAAAACTCAAACCGGCCAAACCGGTTTGGACCGGTTTAAAAACCGGTTAGAACCGGTTATTAAACCGGTTTTTTATAACCGGTCTAACCGGTTAACCGGTTTTTTTTTTTTTTTTTTTTATTTTTATTTTTTTTTTTTTTTTTAGGGTTTAGGGTTTAGGGTTTCGTTGTTAGCATTCTTTGCTTGGAAGATTAAAAACACATAACTTTCATTTATAGCTTTTACATTAAAAATACAAACATTAAATCGTTATCGCATATTCGTAACTCAAAAATACAAACATTAAAGAATGCTTAGACACGATTACATTAACAAGTTGATGTTTGTTACTCATTTTCTTCGCTACCCGATCCCGAGCTATTCCTTAGGTAATCGTCGTACGCGGCTTCTTCATCGGTCATTGGTTGAATGTGTCCTTGATTGACCTCGTCTTCATACAAGGCCGCCTCATAGTCCATTTCCCCCTCGAGTGAGCGTTGATGTTGTGCCCTGTCTAAAGAGTCCAAGTAATCCTTGTAGCAAATCGACATCTCTACAGCTGCTGGAGTGAGTCGAGTCCTCCTAATCGATATAACCCTGCCAGAAACAGAAAAAGCAGACTCCGAAGCTACCGTGGAAGCTTGGACCGTTAGTAAATCTTTGGCCATGGCGGCGAGGATCGGAAACTCATCCTCCTTACCTCTCCACCAAGCCAGCAAATCAAGACTTCTAAATTCATCCGGAGTCATGTGTTTCACAAAGTTGGTACCACCATACCTTCCAAGTTCACTGCTTGGGGTGTTTACCCTTTGACGTTTACCGGCGTCTTCCCAAATCATGTAGTACATCCCCATTTCAAGGTCGGTTTGGGATTGGGATTGGGCAACAGCTCTTAACGAGTCATGAATTTGGGAAGACGACCCGTATCTTGTAAGGTAAACATCATACATGTTTGCCAAGGTGGTGTTGAAATCATTCTTTAAAGTTTGGCTATAATAGGGGTTTTGATCGTCGTTTAACCCTAGCTCATCACAAATTTTTTCTATTAAAGCTTCAACACCACCAACATTGATGCAAGGGTTTAACGCAGCAGCACAGGTCAAAACAGCGGGTAGTTCTTGAAAATATTTTTTAAATTTTTCTTTCATTTTTACACCCATATCAAAATAAGGTGCACCCCTACAATGAAGGTCACTCAACTTTGTGCACATGACAGCAATTTTTGGTAAAGCAATGGGGCTTGTTGGATAGTAAACCCCGGATAAACTACTTGTGCAAGATTTAAAAATTTGAAGAACCTCCGTAACGATCTCAATCAATAACCAGTTTCTAGGATCGTACGGTGCACATTTACCCCTATTTGACAAAATTTGATGAAACGCAATTAACGATTGTTTTTGTTGGATGGCTTTCTCAAACATTTCACAAGTCGAGTTCCATCTTGTTGGACAATCCCAATTGGGCCCCAACCATTGACAATTAGCTTCATCACAAAATTTTTTGTATCTTGAAAATGTTTTATTGTTGCTAAAAACATCTCGTAACATTCTTTTAAAATTGTTTCTTTGCGTTTCGATCACGTTTAACCCATCTTGCACGGCCAAGTTGATAATATGTGCAATGCATCGGCTATGAAAAAACGCTCCATCACAAATAGGTTTATACTTTAATTTTAAATGGCCAACCGCGGCCGTATTGTTGGACGCGTTATCAAACGATATTGAAAAGATTTTATCTTCAATCTTGTATTGTCGAATGACTTTATCCAAGAGTTTAAAAATATTTCTACCCGTGTGCGGGTAATCAAACAATTGAAACGCAACGGTTCGTTTCATCATTTGCCACGACCGGGGGTCAACCCAATGAGCCGTCACACAAATGTATGAGTCGGGCGAACCATTAGGTACCGACCACACATCCGTTGTTAAGTTCACACCAGTTTGTAAGTTTGAAAAGTATGAAATTAGTTCGGATTTAGCGTTTTTCCATGCTTTAAGCATATCTCTTCTAAGGGTCGAACGACTTACGTGTTGGTAGCGTGGTTGAACATACTTTTGCATCATCTCCGTGAATTGAGGGTTGTCGAAGTGGTTGAAAGGAAGTGATTGTTGAATCACAAAGTTGCCAAACTGTTGACGTACCGCTTCAAGGTCGTACGTAAACACCGTTCCTTGATTCGTCATCTCCGGCTGCGAACTACTTCCGGATTCGTCCTTCAAGACCTTGCAAGAGGGCCTTTCTACATGAGCTCTTAAACTGGAGTTTGCTTCTTTGTTATAAAACTTCAAACAATGTTTGCATCTAGCTTTTTGGGTTCCGTTAGACATTTCGCATAGGTCGAAATGTTGCCAAATATCTTGGTTTCGTTTCGTGGGGATGACCCGAACGACGGTTTCTCCCGTGTTCGAGGCACCCATGTTGACCGATGAAGCAGCACTTTGGGAGGCCATGATAATCGACTACGAATTAAGAGTGGTATACACGAGTATGAAATAAACGACTACGAAAGAAGAGCGTTTGGAGTTATAATCGCGTATGAAATAAACGTTTAGAGCTTTTGGAGTTGTATAATCAAGTGTGATCTAACCAATACCCAACCTAAACTATATATAGATGTTTGTGGGGGTAAAAAAACCAAAAAAACGGCTAAAAAAACGGGCAAAAAAAAAAAACGGCTATAAAGCCGTTTGGTAACGTTCGAAAACCGGTTTAACCGGTTAACCGGTTATTAAAAAACCGGTTAACCGGTTTTTTTATAACGGCTATAAACCGGTTATTTTAAAAACCGGTTAACCGGTTTTTTATTAACCGGTTATTACAAAAAACCGGTTTTTTTTATAACCGGTTATAAAACCGGTTTTGGCTCCAAAAAGTATAACCGATACGTAAACCGGTTACGTAAACCGGTCAAACCGGTTTTTAAAAAAACCGGTTTTTAAAAAACCGGTTTTCCGGTTAACCGCCCAAACCGGTTCCGTAACCGGTTTTTTTGAACACCTCTAGGTTGAGATGAGGCACACCACCACTAGCTAGCCATTAATTTGATTAGCAAGTAATTAAGTGCTCTAGATATTTGTTAAATATATACAATGTGGCACTCGGGAAACTTGTATATATAGCTAGTTACACATAGTTTGTTGCTGCAAGATTGAAAACGATAAAATCTATATACATATATATTAAAAGTTAAGATGACGAAAGCTGTAGCACGCACCATTATTTCTCAAGAAATGGTCAAGCCCTCCTCTCCGACACCATCTCATCTCCGAACTTATAATCTTTCTGAGATTGATCAACGAATGGGGCACTTGTACATGCCACTAATTCTCTACTACCCAGACAATGACATTTGTAGTTTAACCCCTGATGACAAAGTCCGGGTGATGAAGAAATCATTGTCATGGAGCCTAACACGATACCATCCATTTGCCGGCATAATACACACACCGACGTCTTCTCACATCGATTGTAACGATGAGGGAGTCGTGTTTGTTGAAGCCAAACACGAAAGCCAAATGAACTTGTTGCAAGTTATAAGTGATGAAGATGACAATGTTGCCCAACTCTTTGTTGATGGCATGTTCTGGGAAAACTCTCCTAAAGGAGTGACTATTCTCGGGGTTCAAGTCAATCACTTTGTATGCGGTGGAATGGCAGTAGCAGTGTCTCTGTCACACCAAATTGGTGATGGCTGTACTCTTGGCTCATTCGTTAGTCATTGGGCTTCAGTGGCGCGTTATGGTTCCACTGATCACAAAGAGGTATTGCCCCTTAACCCTCATTTTGTTCAACATCCCGCTATTACCATTGTTCAGCCTGAAATTCCGGCTTTGCAACCAAGGGGTCCCAATGTTGTCACCCGAAGGTTCCTCTTCCCCAACTCAAAATTAAGTGACCTCAAGAACAAGGTCTTCGCATTGGCGGGAGGGGAATCTATAAACAACCCTACACAGGTCGAAGTATTGACTTCTCTACTCTACAAAACCGCAGTGGCGACAACCACCCCAAGCTCGTCGTCTTCTTTTAGGCCATATACTTTATTATTTCCAGCCAATATACGTAGCAAATTTGTCCCAAAACTTCCCAAAACCGCCGTAGGAAATTTCGTTGCAGGCTTGTTCATTAAAACCCAAGATGAAAGTGAAACTTCTTTAAGTGTGCTGGTTTCCAACTTAAAGAAACAGAAGATTGAACTTGATCGACTCCAAAATATGCAACTGTTAAGAAAAAAGAATTAGAAAATGTTGCCATCAGATGCTTTTTGGTTTCGAGCTTATGTGGGCTGGGTTATAACACAGTCGACTTTGGATGGGGAAACCCCGCGGTTGCAAGTATGACGGTAAGACCTGGAAACCAAGTTGGTTCCTTTTTGACGGATACTCTCAACGGAGATGGTATTGAAGCATGGGTCACTTTAGAAGCACAACACATGGAAAGATTTCATAATGACGAGGAACTGCTTTCAGTCTCTCAAAATTAACTAGTTCTGATTTTGTTGCCCGGTTTAATCACACCACAAGACATTGTGTTTGATTTTGGGTGACTTGTCATATTTGAACTATATATGTTGGTTATTTCTGAATCCATTCATGTGTTGAAATATATCAATAAGGCTGAGTGTGGATGGTCATTGTTTATTTTCCTAATTCCTATGTTTAAGACCAGATGTTCATCTGTTTATTTTATATAAAGCATATTTCTTCATCAATAATATATCAACTGATGATGGAATCGATTATCCATTATCATAAAAAAAAAATAGACATTATTTTATTCCAAAAACGCTCATAGAAAAGAAAGTATCATAATTTAATAAACAAACAATTGTTTGTATATTAAAAAAGAGATTAATTACCTACCACGCTCACATAGAGCAATATCAGTTGTTCGAAATGAACAGTTAAGAATGTGAGAGTAGGGATGTTTGCAAAATAACGACATAATATTTCAGCTCATAATCTTGCAGTATTACACCAAGTGCATGTGGTTCAAAATCATGGATATGAGTTGTCAAAAGAAAAATCAGAATAAATCATGATCCTATTTTTTATAATTATATTTCATTCAAGTGGCTTTGAAACAAAAACAAAAACAATTATCAAATTGAAAGTGCACAACAAGTGATAAGAGCCTCAACAATATCAAACCTGCCATTTATCACCTGCAAGTACATAGGCAAATAAATCTAAAAATCCCTTGAAATCAAATCAACTATATGTAACAAAATAAAAATAATTAAAAACGAAACTTACCTTCTAATAAAAATAATTCAGTTTGGTTTTTTATGAGAGAGAGATGGAGCAAGAAAGATGAAAGACTAGCGATAACCTCCATCACGTGAAAACTGAAGTGTTTTGGACATGTGTCAAAAAGTAAATGGTTTATCACATTGAACATTATTACATGTGAGATAACCGAAACTTACTTTTTAAAATTTTATATATTATCTATATCTATATTATATATAAAACACGAGTGATGGGCACCATGATAATTTCATAATGACAAGGACAAAAATGGCATTTCATAATTGGACAAGAAAATTAACTTTCCATTAATCATCCTTTCGTTCTTAAAACATATCGTACAAGTTCATGAAGCTCATAAACTTTAATAATTATTATTTAATTCTTTTGGCATTCAAAATTTTATTGAAGGTTTAGGATTTACTAGGTGACTTGAATGCAGTGTATTGATTTCACCTTGAATGCATATGAACGACGATTTCTACACTACCTTAAGTTGTCGCTTGTGATCGTATATGTATATACATATACGCCAAGACATATACGCCGTATATGTTATATGCCTTGTAACTTAAACGCCGGAGAACATATACAACATGTATGTTTAGTCTGTATATATATTGGTTTCTTGTGTTTTGTATGTGTAATTTTCATTCTGAGATAATAAACTTTTCTTCCTTCTTTATTTCTTCTTTTATTTCTGTGTTATTGTTTTCAATGATTACATTGCTTCAGATTACATATCCTTCAATTCACATTCATTCCCTTCAATTGCAATAAAAAATCTAAACCCCTTAATCATTTTGCAATCAAAGGTTTCAATAAATGGCTGGCGGTTTTTCTTTTTTAGTATAACTATGGCTGATGTTTGCCCTCACATCGCCTCTCAGTCCCTGCAGTGGGGGTAAGTGTTTATGGTATTTTGTTATGTTTGTATTGGTTGAACAATCATTTGGTGTGCTGAACAATTCAAGTCTATATGTTTGTATTGGTTGAACAATCATTTGTTTCTGTTTGATTTTCATGCTTCTGTATGATCCTATCACCTAACTAATGCTGCCTTTTGATCGTATCATTTAAAACTAACAGCTTTGAGTTTTGTTTTCATTTTAAAAACCGAAAATGCCTTTTTTAGGTATAGATTGTTGGTTGAAAGTCATAACTACTTTATATATTTTATATGTCATGACTATTAGACAAAAAAAATTGTTGGTTGAAAGTCATCATTAGGGAGAAGAGACCGCCTCCAGGCATATTATATTTCTTTATTGTTCTCATCTTGTATTGACTACGTAATCATTGTCTTCTCAAAGTGAAGAAGACTACAAATCAAAACTATGAATCACCATACTCGGTATGCACCTTACTCTACCCTTGAACCAATAATATTCACATCTAACTAGAGATGGCAAAATCGATGGGTCAATCTGACCCGATGGGTTATAGTAAGTTTTATTTATTATATCCATAATTCACTTTTTTTTTGTTTTTGTCTTAATTCTTTTTGTTTAATGTTACCAAAGAGAAAAATATTTTTTTATATGCGATGACAACCGGAACTTTTAAAATTTCTAGATTAAATGTTGAATTTCCGGATTGAGATTCTTTTATTTAACTGTTTCTTGTTGTCATTGCTATTATTACAAAATAATTTGGGAACTTTGTGCTATTTAAGTCTTTTATATGGTGCTATTAAACGTACCCTCCTCTATACCATTTTTAATGAATATATATCTCATGAACTTATTAGATCAATTACTATTAGCTCTTAACATTATTTATATACATATTAGTCCCTGCAATATTTTTTCACTTAATAGTCTCCACTACATATATCAAATTAAAAACTATTAAGCTATTACTATTTTTTTTTAATTTTTAATATATATATATATATAACGTGCTAATTGTGAAAATGAACTAGAGTAATTATATATACATGTAGATTAATTATGTATTTGATCCAAACCCTATATATGTGTGTGTGTGTGCGCGCACACGCGTGTGTGCTTGTTTTTTATAAGTATAATGATACATTGATGATGACAATAATATATATTTTGATTATGATCAAGGACAACAAACACAAAAAAGTGAGAAAACAAAACTTTATAATTTTTAATTTGATATTTTAAAAAGACACCGTAAAATACAAAAAAAATGTTACATCAAAATAATATGTAAAATAAAATTCTTAAAAGGAAATGAAAGTTAATATGAGCTAAAAAACTAAAATAAAAAAAAACCTTTATAATTTTTAATTTAATATTTTCAACGGACTCATGCAAAAAAAAATATTTAGATTAAACTTTTAATAGAAATGAAAGTTCAGGGGAGGGGTATGAAAAGTATATAAAGGGAGTACGTTTAGCCTGACATTTTTGTATTTATAATGGACCCAAAGTGGTTTTCTATTTAATGTAAATCTCGAGTATATAAATTATAATAGATAAATCTCTGATTAAAATGGGCTTATTCAGAAGGAAAATGGAAAATGGAAAATCAGGTTGTTTTTATGGTCTGGGTATCTGACTTCGCTTTTGCAAATTCGTTACAGATAGTTAGTTATTTTAGTTGAAGACCCATTTTTTTCCTCTTCATTGTAATTTTATTAACTTTTTAATTTGCCTAAAGGTTGTAAATTATAAATTTTAGCAGAAAGTCGGTTTCCTTCTTTGCATTGTCCAAAACCGATTCGTAGGTGATGTCAGCATCAGGAGGAAAGTTTCCTTTATTCAAAATGATGACTTTTAAGATAACGCTACCTAAACTTTTAGCATCAACTTTAATGGAAGTAGATCAACATTTGAAAATGGGGAAAGTGAATATGGTGTTGTCACACGCCTAAGTTTACACGTAAAACCCTTTAAAACTACATAATTTTGATTAAAAACCTCAAAAAAGAAAACTAAATATCACGATTTGCTTCCATATTTCATTCGTGTATCACATTCTAGGTGTTTTCAATTTCTTTTTTCTGATTTCAACTAAAACTAATTTTTCAAAGAAAAAAAAAAAGAAAACTAAATATTACGATTTGCTTCCGTTAATAAACGAACCAAACATAAACAAAATAAATTCTGTTGGGTAAGCTTAACGGACGAACACGGACATGGGCCACATTCGTTCAATAGTGTTCATGAACATCCGACAACGATTATACTTTTTGAAAACAATATATAATATTTTATGCTCGTTTGTTCATTAGAGTTGTTTATATATGTTTGTTGTTCATTAGTGTTTCTTAGTGTTCGTCTGTCCATTAGTGTATGTGTGTTCGTTTGTACATTAGGGTCCCATTAACGGTCTTTAGCGTCCATTACGATATTAACGAACAAACACGGACAAACTCAATTCCTTAATGGATAGACACAAACACGAATTTTCGTTAGTAGAGCATGTATGAACCGTCCATTTTTCCAACAAAAACTTAACAGACATACACGAACAAAACCTCATCTAGTTCGGTCAATCTACTTATAGTCCTACGTACAAGTAAGATATATTGTATATATCCCTTTTATCTAGATATAAAGTAACATAAAAGTCCTAAAATCATGGGCCCTCATTTCATAAAAGAACAAAATTATTATTATTATTATTATTATTATTATTATTATAAAGAAATACACTTTATACAATATTTAAAGTTTAAAGTGAAGTGACATATTTTCATATCAAATTGAAAATGAAAAGACCATCTTGATAATGATGGACAATGGCTTATTATGCCAACACACACTGCAATATTTACATAATTTTAGTATTTCACTCTTTTCCATTCAATAAATCCAAAAAAATGTGGGACACATTTTAATAAATAAAAACAAAAAAACAACCTAGAAAATAACATCCATCTTAAAATAATATCCATTTAAAGAACAAAGGAAAAACACAATAAGTTCTTATAGGAAATCCCGTTACCACATAACCGTCGTCGCCGTCACCAACGCAATTACAACCCGCCAGCCGTCATGGCAAGCGGGATTATAACCGTTATCATAACCATAACCACTACTCTTTCTTTCTTCTTAACTTCACAACCGCCTAAATCCTACTACCACTCCATATACATATACCCGTCATTATCCAGCAACCAATCAATATCTAACCACCTGTACACCCTCACGCGCCGCCCCCACCTCGCGGGTACTGAAGCCAACGCTAACGCAGCATCACATGTCTTATCAACTTTAATTACCAATCACATCAAATCACATTTATCGGAATACGCATTCTCTCTCACGTATCCCGATACACGCTCATTAAAACTAACCCACCCACCCCCTAAATCCCCTACCACTCTCTCTCCAACAGGTGGTCTATAAAGACGACCCGTATGCTGACGTGGCAAACCAAGTGGAACCCACGTTCCATGCGTACGCCAAGTCCGGTACAGTCACCGCACCAGTGGCGTACGTAAACTACGGTCGTGTAGAAGACTACACGACTGTAAAAAATTACGGGATTAATATCTCTAGTTGTATCGTGCTGGCACGATACGGGGAGATATACCGGGGGATATAGTCGAGAACGCGTACGACGCGGGTGCGGTCGGTGTGTTAATATACACCGACCGTAAGGACTACGGTGGGGGCGGGGGAGGGACGAAGTGGTTTCCGGACGACAAGTGGATGCCACCTAGCGGCGTCCAGGTCGGGTCGGTGTTTAACGGGGCGGGTGACCCGACAACACCGGGGTGGGCTAGTAGTATGGAGGGGTGTGAGAGGTTGTCGGAGGAGGAGGTGGAACGGGGCGGTGACGTCCCGTTGATACCGTCGTTGCCGATATCTGGTGCCGACGGTGAGGAGATATTGAGGGCTATTGGTGGTGTAGTGGCGGATGAAGGGTGGCAAGGTGATCAAGATGCTCCGGTTTATAGGATTGGACCGGGTCCAGGGGTTATAGAACTTAGTTATAAGGTAAATGTGTGATAAAATAATTATATAAATTTAAAGTGTTTGATTATTTTTGGTATAAAGTTATTTGTGGGATTTACTGGGTACGTTATTATTTTTTGTCTTAAAACTTTTAATCGAAATTAATAATTTAAAAAAAATAAAAAAATCGTTTCAACCTGGCCAGTTCGGTCTGTCATTCTAAAAAATGTAGTTAGCGGTTTGGCCCGGATATTTGTTAAAAATGGTTAAACCGAACTGTGAACACCCCATAGAGAGGTGACATATTTGGTAACAATGTATTATATGGTGTTGCAGGCGAAACAAGTCATAAGCACAATTCAAAATGTAATAGGTATAATCGAAGGAGTAGAGGAACCCGATAGGTATTATCTGTTCATCATTTGTCCCATATAATTTTCTGTCAGTACAAAAAACTTGTACATGTTATTTATTTAATACATTAATGATGTAACGTTGTGAAAATTTTTGTATCTAGATTTGTTATATTAGGTAATCACCGCGATGCTTGGACGTTTGGAGCCGTTGATCCCAACAGTGGCACTGCAGCCCTGCTCGAGGTAATAATACATTTATTTACTTTGTTTCAAATGTACTAAAAACCAGTTTATATTATTACTTAAAATGCAGGTTGCTGAAAGGTTTGAGAAGCTGCGAAAAGAAGGTTGGAAACCACGAAGAACGATTATCTTTTGCAACTGGGATGCAGAAGAATATGGACTGGTCTCCATTTTTCTAACACAAATTTTATAAAAACAAAATTGAATTTTTTAAATATTTATTTATTAATTTATTTATTTATATTTTAAGATTGGATCAACGGAATGGGTTGAAGAAAACCGAGAAATATTATCATCAAAAGTTGTTGTGTACTTAAATGTTGACATTGCGGTTGCGGGAGCAGGGTTTTCAGCCTCTGCGACTCCACAGCTTGATCAGTTGATCATACAAGTTACAAAACAGGTAAATATACATATGGTCATTTTGACCCGTTTGACCCGTTTGACCTGTTTACTTATTAATGGGCAGTTTTGACCCGTTTGCTTATTAGCGGGCAATTTTGACCCATTTACTTGTTAAAAGGCAGTTTTGACCCGTTTACTTGTTAACAGGCAATTTTGACTTGTTTACTTGTTAACAGGCAATTTTGATCCGTTTACTTGTTAATGGGCGAATTTGACCCGTTTACTTATTAATGGGCAGTTTTGACCTGTTTACGTATTAATGTAATTATGTAGTTTTTGTTATCATATTTTTACATGTTAGTTGATTATAAAACACCATTCAAAACGAGAAAAATAAACTGGTCAACCCATGAACCTGCACGGCCCATTAAGCTAAGCATGTTAAACTAAAGCTAGACATGCAAGTTTCTGGTTAGGTTAGTGTCGTGTCAGAAATTATTCCGTCTCAATATTCATTCCAACTTATCATGATGAAGGTTCAAGATCCCGACAACTCCTCGCAAACGGTTTATGATTCATGGATAAAAACTACCAAAAATCCGAAGGTAAGTGTTGAACTTCTAAACTTAAAACAATAACAAAAACAATAACAATTTTATGTAAAAAGATTGGAAGGTTAGGAGGTGCAGGCTCGGATTATTCAGCATTTGTGCAACATATTAGCGTACCTTCAACCGACATGTCTTTTGGAAAGGGTAAGTTACGTTATGTACTCAGGGGTGTAAACAAGCCGAATTGCTTGTGTGCTACTAGAGATCGGCTTGTTAGAAGTTACATTATTTTATGTATATGCTGCTTGCGGTGCGCGCATATAATGTATATATATGTGAACCCTCGGGTGGGCAAAAGTGAAATTGTACTAATTTTGACGTTATTTTACTAATCTCGTGAAAATAACGTTAAAAGTGGCGGAAGGTTAATCAGACATCATGTGGTGGCGTTGATAGCCGAAAGACAAGGGTACATGCACCAATTGGTCGGTTGAGTGTTATGTGCCTCATGTCCAAGGCTTGATTCAAAACTATTATCGAGCCGGATGTCGCACTGGAAGCAGCCTCTCTATTCCTACGGGGTAGAGGTAAGGCTGTCTACATCTTATTGTAAAAAAACAGTAGTTTTGTGAGAAGCACAAGAGAATAGATCTAGGCCCCTTAGATCTATGATTTAGTGGCTGAGAGTAATAGTTTTTATAAATTATATAGTGTCCTATTAAATGGTATAGCGTCTTATTTTAGTAGTGTGCTATATTTTAGTGTTTTTTCACACTTCTCACAAAATAATTGTTTCTTGTTTGAATCGTTTTCTATGTGTTCATATTACATAACATTTTATTGCAGGCTACCCTGTCTACCACTCGATGTATGATGATTTTGTTTGGATGAGCAAGTTTGGTGACCCGATGTTTCATAGACATGTAGCGGGTATGTTGTTATGTATTCAAACTTGTATGTTTTAACTAATCATACCGAGTTAATTGCACAGATGGTCCTTGTGGTTTGCCAAAAATAACAAGTTCGCGGTTTAACTTTGAAAAGTAACAAGTTTAGGATCTGTAGTTCAGTGTTAGATCTCATAAGCGCTACAAAACTATAACTACATATCCTAAGCTTGTTACTATAGTAATGTTATGACTCTAAGATCAGCCAATGTAGTTTTTGCAATTCAAAAATGGGTAGCGGTGCAGCTTGTTGCCCCTTTGCCTTTTGGTTTGGATGTAGTCACTAATTTTCAGTTTTATATAATATAAAATAAACATCATTTTACAAAAAAAAAATTATAACTAACTCAACAATAAAATTCGAGCTTCCCAAGAATCGGTTTATATTGACTAAGAAGTTAAAGATTAGCTATTGCAAAACTGGCGGGTCAAGTAACAACTCAAAACGGCGTTTATCAAGGTAATAATAATCCGGGCTAGGTTGACCCAAAACACTTTTTTGTTTCGTATTTTACGAGAATAATCTAAATAATATAAGATTTAGGAGGTTTTATTGTTTAACTTTCGACCCGTTGGCCCGTTTTCTTTTTAGCTACTTTTATTCTAGTTTTATCCTTGACCCGAAAAAAAAACTCTAAAAAATACTTTTATTCTTATTTTAATGCCACCTAGCCCTGACTCATAGCCGGCACTGTGTGTAATTAACTCGATTTTAAATTATAAAATCCGAGTTTTTCAAAAATCAGTTTATATTGACTTAATAGTTAAATATTAAATGTTGCATAACGGGCGAGTCAGGTAACATGTCAAAATGGCTTTTTATCCATGTGATAATTATTCGGGCCCGGTTGACCCGCAACACTTTTTCACCTGTTTTTTTTTTAAATAAAAAAAATTATGTTACTCCATAACTAATCTGATTTTTTAGGTACTTAATTCTAATTTTAATAATATTTATAACAGCTGAAAGCATTTGGGGTATGGTAGCACTTCAGCTTGCAGATGAAGAAATATTGCCTTTTAATTATTCTTCATATGTAAATGAGCTTCAGGTATGTTAATAAACATTATGTGTCAGTTTATTTAATAACTATGTTAACTTATTTAAATAAATTTAATTTTAACCATTAATATTTAATACAGAAAAGTGCAGAAGATTTGGAAACTGAATTATCTGATAAGAACATAAACTTCATTCCCTTGTTCAAATCTATAGAAAAAATGAAAACTGCAGCCGAACGGATAAACGAAGAAATCAAGGTATTGCTCGAGTTTCTGTTTATAATATAATTAAAATGTTGGTTACATTTTTTTTATAAAAAAAAAATATTTATCAGGAAATGAAAGAGAAAAAAGGTTGGGCTTTTATGTGGAAAAGCCAACCATGGAGAATGAGAGAAATAAATGACAGATTAATGATGGCGGAACGTGCACTTACCGATAGAGACGGGCTCCCAGGAAGACCCTGGTATAAACATCTGGTATTATTTTGATGAAAAATCGATTTATTTTTTTTTATTTTTATTTTTTTGCAAAAAATACAAATAAATAAATAATGCATTTAAAAAACTTAACGGGTCAATGCTGGTTACGTTTTATCTCTAGCGGGTCAAAATATTCATATTGGGACACATTAATAATAAGTTGTTTATATAAAAACTGCACAATTTTTGATAAAATTGCCGCGGGCCAATTAATTTATGTTTTGACCCGTAACTCAAACAGTCTATTTTATCATCTCTAGAATAGGCCTTTTGGGTCAAACGGGTCGAAAAAAAATTGCCTAAAGTGTATTCAACGCATTAATTGTTTATAAAGAAAAATCTGGACTTTTTTAACAAAAAGTGTATCGGGTCAAATATTACTAGTTTTAATACGTTATCCAACCCGCCTGCATGCAGAAAAGGCCTTCACACAAAGATTTTTAGTCGATTCTGGTTATGGTTTAACGGGTCAAGCATAAATAAAATAGCTCAAAAGGAAACATGTCAAATGTGTAGAAAGATTTTCAGAGTATTTTATTATTATTATTATTATTATTATTATTATTATTATTATTATTATTTAATACCGAAACCTGCGAAATCATTGTTTTTCAAATGTTCAATATTGTTAGGATTTTGCAATATAATGAACATAATAAAAAAATCGACAAAAAGTGTATCACGTCACATATTAATCTTTTAGTCCATTATCCAACCCGTCTATTTTGCCACCTCTAGAAAACATATTTTTATCCTAACGTGTTAACATAACAACATACAAAACACATTTATCTAACGATGATCATGTCTACACTAGATTTACGCTCCATCAAAGCACGACGACTATGGATCAAAATGCTTTCCGGGAATAGATGATGCAGTCGAAAATGCAAATAGTATCAACACCAAAGATTCGTGGCGTTCGGTACAACATGAAATATGGAGGGTTGCAAGAGTAATCACACAAGCATCATTAGTTCTTCATGGTGAACTAACATAGTTTTGTTGAAATATAACAACTATGAATAAGTAGAGCATATGAGTTTACAAGTTTAACTTTTATCCTATTAATAAATAAAATGGATATTGGATGTCTTGTGACACATTATGTTATGGAAAGAATAATAGAAGGGTGTAAAGTGTTATTAGTAAAAGTAGAAGGTTGTAATAGTAATTATGAATAATTAGTTATTTAATTGTTTGTTGATTTAGTTGTAAATATTTTTGCTTTTTAAGCAAATGATGGATGAATAACAAGATAGCTAATAATTTGATCAAAAGTTTTAATTATTACAACTCTTTGTTTATGACAATAAAGACCTAGACACTCGGGATCACCTTGATAAATAGATCACCCTTCCGATGAATAATAAGATGTGGTGACCTAGCCTACCCATCCACGTAAAAACCCACAATTGAGACCCCCCCCCCCACTCAACCTCATAAGGAAAGTCATGGGGCTATAACTGGACCAATTAAATATTTACGGCCATCTACTTTTATTAATGGCACCTACACCCTTCTACTATTCTTCCCATAACAAATTACCTCTTAAGTTATTATAGATCGATAGAATCAACCCGACACACTCACACACGTTTATGTGTGAGCAGAAAACCGAACCATAACTGAAACAACTATAAAACTCAACTAAATGGATCAATTAAGAAACGGGTGGTTCCGTCGTTTTATGATAACTAGTTTTTATGCTTAAGTTACGCTTACATGTATATAAATAATCACATTAACTAAACCGAACCAACTTTAAAACCATCCTTCATAATTTTTTAAAATTTTTTTACAAACCAATATGCTGTATATCAAAACTTTTGTTATGGACTTATAGTTTTAAATATTTTTCTACTTATTGTAAATAATAGATTATATTTTATAAACTTGTGTCATTATTTTTGTACAAGTAACATATTTGTTGTAATTTATTCTTTATTAATTAAAACTAGCTTCGAGTTAGCTGTTAAATGATTATAAACCAAATTAACCAAACAATCTTTACTGATTACCAAATAAACCAAACCAACTCATACTCGAGCCGAGACACGTGTAAATTAGACAGAACTTGCTATAAAAGTAAAACAAGTGAATGAACAATAATATTATCAACCATAATAAAAACAGAAGCTGATAATAACCTTGATGCTAATCACAAACCTTATAAAATAACACATGTAAAATAATATGTATAAAAACTTGTAATGCAGTATTAGACAGCACTAATACTAAATATGTACATATAATTACCAGTCTACTTCCAAACCTTGACCGTGCCATCTCTGCTGCTTGATAACAACAGTCTCTGGTTCAGTTTTACGGAAGCTAGAGAGAGGATAGAGTCACGGTGACAGCCGCCCGTGTCGGTGGCTGCAGCTGCAAGAACCGCTTTGCCAGTCGGCCTTGTTTCTAACACTCGTCTTTTCGACTCCTGTTATTAACAAGTGAATCTTATGTGAGACTTATTATTAAACATGGATTTGGTATTATTAGTGTATTGTTTCTTGATGACACTAATCAATCTCCAACCGGCAATTTTCATTTTCATTTTTTTAGAGGCCATGAGAACTTGTTACCGGAAAGCTCACGGCATACCCTGCTAAATAATGAGATCAAGTGCGTACAATTATGGCTGTAAACCACACGACACCGAAAAAATCATTTAAGTTCATTCGCTTAATATCAATCATGTTCATGAACGTTCGGGAAGGTGTCCGTTTATGTTCGTTCGTTTATATTCTGTCATTAAAAGTTTCAATACTATATATTTTTTAAAATTTTAGTTTAGTGTCCTAACATTTAAACTTTTTTAAAAATTTATATTTTTATTGGTTTAATATCTTAACTTTTATGCTACAAACCTTAGCACTTAAATTCACATTTATTTTGATTGATTATGTGACTTATGTCTTAACACTTGAGTTAAGGTTGTTTATTTTTATCCATCAAACTAAATACGTTATAGCTTATGTTTATTTGTTCATTTATATCCTTTTATGTTTGCTTGGATCGTTTATGTTCGTCTGTGTTCGTTTATGAAATTAAAGAGTGAACATGAACTAGATTATTTCATTAATGAACAACACAAACAAGAAACTCCGTTCGATTTGTGTACGCGGATCATTTTTTTGTCCAAAAAATGCTTAACGAACGAACATAAACAAGGCTTCGTTCGTTTCGGTTCGTTCACAGCCCTACTTACAACCGCACCACCGTTGAAAGTTAAAAAAACATTGATGACCAACCTCTTTGGTCACGAGAGGGATAGTAAATAAATCAAAAATAAATATTAATTATTAACTTATTAACAACAATCATAAAAGAATCATAAAAATAAACTGAAAACACAAATTTAATATGGTACTCATATAAAAGTCTTAGTGAGATTGTTTGAACAGTATTTTTTTATTTGTAATTGATTTTTTACTTTAGTTGTTTAATATTAATATTAACATACCTGAACGATTTGCACACCGAAACTGGATTTGGTTTCATAGAACTCATCATTCCCAACGCCCTTAATTGACGGGCCGCAAACACAATAAGTTCGTTCTGGGCTGCATTAATTTAAAAAAAAAAGGTCAGTGTTGATATGGTAATGACAATATTTTGATGAGACAAGAATATGAATAAAAACTGAAAAGGGAAAGAGTAGAAACCTCGAATGATCCCATCGCCGGATTTTCAAGTCGGTGCCGCCAGTTAAGAGATCGCCGCCAGGTAATGGGAGCAGTGAACGGATTCCAGGTGACCGTGGAGCGGGTTCGTTAAGTTCATCGACCCTGTACTTGAAGTTTACATTTCTTCTAGAATCTACTTTAGAATGTGTCTTGTTGGATGGGCGGGCAAGGGCAAAAGGTTGGTCCGATGTGTCAGTGTCGTTATCGCTGTTTGCAACCCTCAATACCTGCATACAAAACAAATAGCAATTTGTTAGGAAGAAAAAAATAAAGAGAGCGGGGAACAAAGAAAAAGAAAGTAGCACTATAACAATTAGGCTGAATTATATAGATAAAAAAAACTAAAGAATTCAATTTTGGATCCAAAGATCAAACTTGCTTTAGTTTGGATCCAACTCGTTTTGATTCAAATCCATTTGACCTGAATTTAAAGTTGCAAGGTTCGGACCAAACCCGCTTCGACCATTACACAACCCGACCTAACCTCCATATTTTTGCCACTCATAAAAAAATCGATTATCTATACATAGCTAAAATTACTTAATTACCCTTCCATTTAACCCAACCTGTGAGACGTTTACCCATTACACAAAGTACTTTTTTCTCTAACAAGACCGCCTTTTTTATTCACTCTATCTATTAACACAGGAAAAAATAATCAAGTTTTACAAACACTGAACGTTTAATGATCAACTAATGCAACTTAAAACAGTACAACTGAGTATGCTTATCCAATATCACATCTTCAATTTTTAAAAAGCACACACGCACCCAAATATTAAGAAATAAGTCAATAACGTTCAGTTAAACATGTCATTTTTGTAATTATTTAAAAAATAGTTTCATACAAACTGCAACATAAACCAATGGTAAAACCTAAAAAACCAAAACGAACCCAAACCGAGAAAATCGAAACCAACCAAATTTTCGGTTTTTGGTTAGGTTTTAGCCCAAAATCGACCCATGCAGTAAAGCTCAGAATGAGTAATGTACCTGGTGACAACTCCCATTTTCTGCATTCCACAAAGAAACTTCATTACAACCCGCTGCAACATAAACCAGTGGTCTAACTGTGGTTGACACCGAGGAACTCTGACTAGGAACAAAAAGACACATATCTGCTATCGGACACGCAACCGAATACTGCCAAGAGTTAACCGGAATCCCAAATCTCAAATCCCATAACGTTAAAACCCCCCGTGAAGAACCCGACACAAACCAATTCCCACATGGGCTTGCCACAAGTGCACACACATACCCTTCTTCAGGAACAACTTTCTTATTCCATACATTTGCATTCTCTCGCGTATCACATAAGTGTATCCCACAGTTCTGTGTACTGTAAAGATACATTTTACCATCATCACCACCACTTGAATTATAATTTAATAATGTGAGAATCGCACCTTCTTTAATATTATTCTTTTTTATGTCGATGATTCCCGAGTATTTTTCCACAACGGTTCCGAGCCCGTGAGAAACGTAATCGACTGAAAACGTGTGGATTGTACCGTCGGATGCCCCTACAACCACCTGGGCCGACCCGTGGATCATCGTGGTGCAAAGTGCACGGCTTCCGTCTAGACAATACGTTAATTTTGATTTGAACGAGATGTCCTTTTCCAGTTTCCTAGAGTCCCAAACCTTAACGGTGGAATCATCGGACGCGGTTACAAAAAACGTTTGGTCGGTTGAAAGCGAAATGTCGTTGACGGCTGAACGGTGTTCTTGTAAGTGTGCCACTAACACGCCACGTGGACGCCACCCGGGATCGGGATTTGAGCTTGAGTTTGAAGAGTTATCGTCCACCATAACCGAGACGCCTTTTAAA
Organism: Bidens hawaiensis; assembly: GCF_021521415.1. NCBI lineage: Eukaryota > Viridiplantae > Streptophyta > Magnoliopsida > Asterales > Asteraceae > Bidens > Bidens hawaiensis. The sequence continues at coordinate 104,945 of NW_027496442.1, read as the reverse complement.
GATCCTGTTTCTTGTAACTTGTTGCTGACGTGGAGTTCTTGAAACTTGTTGCTGACGTGGAGTTCTTGAAACTTGTTGCTGACGTGGACGGTTTGATCCGGTTCGCGATCTTCCAGCTCGTGTACCACTCTATGAAGTTGAGAATCAGTCGTTGATGACAAGGATTCAGGCGCTGCAGGCACGTTTCCAGGTGGCGATTTTCGGTTATCGTATTTGAAATAGTATAACGGTATACCGTCTGACGACTTATCACCGATTAAACTACTCGCACCGCTAATTTGTGGCGACATAAAACCCGAAAACTTTAACTTGTCTGAAAATAAAGGATCCAAAATATCAACCGAACCTGAAGCGGTTCTCGCAAAGCTTCCAATCTCACCGAGAGTAAACGACTGGTGAATCGTGCCGGTAACAGGCTTCCAATCAGGCCACATTTTGATCTGGTCCAGCTCACGAACACTTTTCGTGTAAGCGTCATCGCTTTCCGGTTGTTTGGCTTTTGAAGATGATGACGATGATGAGTTGTTGTACCATATTTTCCTTTGTCTTTCCAACATATCTGAACTTTTGTTGTTTTCTAAAATCTGGTAAAAAACCTGTCTTGAAACGGGAGGTTTTAAACACGAAAAAAGAGCTTTTTCAGAAGCTAAAGAAGCCGGTTGCCTACGAAGAAAAGGACGAATTAACGGAACAAGAAAAACGTATGAATCAACCGCACCTAACGTTTCACTACTCGCTGCAATAAACGTGACCACCGATCGTCTAACCCATTGACTTGGGTAACATAAAAGCGGGAACGCGTGTTCAATCATTTCAAGAAGTACCCGTTTCCTTAAAAACCCACTTGTGCATAAAATCGACAAACAATCTAACGAATTGACGATTACGCCCTCGGTCGAGTCACCCAACGCCTGTTCAAGATACGGTAAAAGATACTCCTCGACACTCCGTTGACCGACAAAGAAACAAACGTAAATTATCTGACGGTAGAAAACCGACCGCAAAAGCTCGTCTTGATCGTTAAGAAACGCGGGTAAGATCGGTAATAAGAAGTCGTTACTTTGTCTTTGACCGAAAAACCAACAAAGATTACCAACATCTTGTAACAACGCTCGTCTTATATTCGGTGTTTGTTTCGGTCCCATCACAAGCTCTTGAATAACTTCAGCTATCGATTTCCTTAATTGCGCCAGCTGTGCATCGTTTTTCCCGGTTATTTTTTGTGATTTTTGATTTACACTTAAATCATTTAAAACCCCGGCTTCTGTTAAACTTATCGAGTGAAGTAAAAACCCGTAAGCGGTTAACGCTAGTTTAGAAATATTACTCGCATAGCATATTCTCACACTTTCTTCCGGATCATCTGGAAGCATCGAAAGCATCGGGAGGATATACTCGGGGAATATTTTCGAGTCACTTGGCGGGAAATCCCGAACCAATGGTAAGATATCACAAAGCGTTTCCAAAGCAGCCGATCTAACGATTGCTGATGAATCCGAAAGCATAGCGATAACGTAGGGAAGCACACGCTGTAACCGATCATCGTCATCGATGTATAACGAGCACGACTTTAATAACAGTACTGCACTTCTTCTTAACTGAGGCGTTTTAACGTTTCGTATACACGAACAGAGTAATGACGCGATTAAAACCATTCCTTCACAGCTAGTGTTGTCTTGTGGTAGGGGTAAGAATGGCATTCCGAAAGTATCAGACTGGTTGTCGTAGTCGGACATTAACGAGTTTAAATCACTCATTGTGATTTCTCTTAAGAACGGATGGTGGTTTCTTTTGAACACGTTTGAGATTGTTTGAAGTAACTTTCCTTGTTTGTGATTTGGGGAATTTTCTGAAAGAATAACGTCTTCCATCTTTAGTTTTATATCTGGTTTAATGTCAGTTTCATCCCCAGTTCGGTTGGTTAACATTTGTTTTAGTATTTCTGGGAAAGAAAGCTGGAGCATTGCCACCTGTATCAAAAGATTAAAAGAGCTTTATACATTTTGGGTAGTAAATGAATTTAACAAACATTAAATTGGATCTTTCTTACCCTAGAATCAGGATTGATTGGATTCAAATTTGAATATAAATTATGCAGGAATGGTGAGAAGTAGCATGGAAGAACAGCACCTGCATACGTTTGCAGGTAGCTTTCAGCAGAGCAACGGGAATCGGGGTCTAGTTGAATCATATGAAGAATCATTTTGCGGATTCCCGAATCTGGAATCTGCATTGTATGTTCAGAATAAATAATAAGGAACTATATATGAATTAATGTATATCAGCAAAAGCTAGGCTTGTAAACGAACAGAACGTTCAGCGGGAAGTTTGTTTATGTCCGTTTACTTAATAAACGAGCGAACATGAAAATAAAATTGTTCAAGTAGTTAAAAGAGCGGACATAAGATATGTCTCGTTCGTTCATTTATGTTTGAGAATGTTCAATAAACCGTTCGGCGGGAAGTTCGTTTATGTTCGTTTATTTAATAAATGAACGAACATATCCAAAAAATTTTGTTCATTTAGTTAAACAAGCGGGCATGAAATATGTCTTTCGTTCATTTGTGCTTGTGAACAGTGAACTTTCATTTATGTTCGTTTAACTTTGTAAGTCCAGCACATCGTTCACATTTACTTCTAATTGGTTTTAGCTCGGTTATGTCCGTTCATCTATGTTCAATTAAATTAGTTCATTACGTTTGTGAAATATTCGTTTATATTGTTAGCGAACGAACACAACCATGTTCATTTTCTTAACGAATGAACGTACACGAACAAGAGAACTCGCCCGTTTAAGTGTTTCGGTTAAAGTTAAAACAAACGGTTCGTTTACAAGCCTAGCAAAAGTTCACCTTCTCTAAATGTTGGCTGGGATCAAATTGGCCCCTTCGATATGCAAGTAGTTGTGATAGTTCAAAAAGGGGTTGACCTTCTAGAAAAAGTTCTGCAATCACACACCTAAAGTAACAAAAGCAGATAATAAGATAATGTTAAACCAATCTAAACGCAATTATAATTAAAAAGAGAAGGCTTACCCGACAGAAAAGATGTCCATTGATGGCCTTAAAGGTGCATCTTGTGCAACTTGAATCTCACCCCCATGCTCATAAAATCTCTAAAACAGTAACAAAAAGGTCAGCAAATCCTCTTTGGGTGTGTGAGAGAGTTGACCATAATTTAAATATTCGTTGACCATAACTAATAACTACCTTATTTGAAATATAGAACTACCATATGAACAACAAAAGTACTCTAGGACATTTATAAAGTTAAGGTGAAAAAAATATATTAATAACTAACGAAAAAACAACATTTATTTAAGAAATATGAATTCACCTCTGGTGCAAGATAGCAGCGTCTTCTTCCTCCAGTATCAAAGAAAAAGGAGAAATCAGAGGGATCGTCATGAGGAATGTATGTTGGTTTAAAGGATGCAAAGTCAGCAAGATAAAGCCAGTTCCAAGAAGTAACCAACACGTTCTCACATTTAATATCACCTGAAAAAATAATTAAATTCACACTACCAAGACCACATAAATGATATATAAAAGCTAGAGAATACTTATGAGGCTTATGTATACATTATTCTAGAATATAGATATAAAAAAGAATAATATCAATGAGCTAACCATGACAAACGCCATTATCATGACTCTGTTTCACTGCATAAAGCAACTACACAACAAGAAACATAAGAAAACAAAACACAGAATCATGTAATCTTGTGAATTGTGATAATAATAATAGTAATAATAATAATAATAATAATAATAATAATAAAATTATTAGTTTATATAACTGGATAAAGGGTAAACCTGAAAAGCCAGCCATTTCTTCTCAACAAGGCTTAGAAAAGGTCGTGTGCTCAGTCGATCATGAAGGTTATTGAAGAAGTATTGTCTCAACAAGTAAGCAGCTTTATCAGTCTCAAGCCAAAACTGCAATACATTTTATTCTTTAGAAAAGAATAAATTACTGACAAAACAAGTTACGAAATCACTTTTGTGTGTCACCTATAAACATACATACACAAATATGCAGACACTTGGTTCAGCATATAGAAACAATAGACACAGCCAATCAACAGCATATTTTTTAGAAATTAAACCATTTTTAGGCTATAATGAACTACTTCAAACTCATTCTTGGCCAACCCTAACTCATTTAGGATAAAAGTTCTACACAGTTCAACCTACGAATTTGAAGCTCATGTGTTCCATCATTTAGAAAGATAAATGATTCATATTTTTGGGTACTTAAAAGAAGGAAATTGGGAGTTTAAGTGAGCCTGTTGCTAATAGGCAGGTATGAAAAACGACAACGAAAACGACTTAGTCTAAGATTGCATTGCACGTGTCACCAAATTTAGTCCTTATATCCATTTCTGTTATACAAACACCCTAATTGCTGATTTTATCCATGTTAAAGATTACTTATGGTGTCACTGCTTGGCACTCCCGTCTTGGCATAAAGATAAGTTGTCTACTTTATTCAAAAACTTAAAACTTAATTCTCTTTGTACCTTAACAGACTTTTATATGTTGTAAATTTTCAGCTTTTTTCAATATTGCACCCAACACTACACATAGCTTTATAAGCCTACGTTTCACCTGAGCAATCTAAGATCCTAAACAATCCTTTTGGCGTATATTTTTACCCTCTTCTTTTCCCAGCAAGACAAACAAATCACACACTCAGGCAACTATTTGTCATGCCTTTTCTTTTTAATGTGAGATTCTTTTTGTTCCATCTATATATACCATTCTAATCTAAAATCATTAACCAAATACAGAAGCAATAGCACCACCGAAGAACTCACAGTTACCATACAATAAGCATCATCCAGCCTAAAAAGGTAATAACACAATTACATAAGCATTCTGCATCTATCTTTTTTTACCCTATGATTTGACATATATTTTGAATAGTTACCTAAACAATACTACAAGTCTAGAAGCCATTCTAATAAAACTTCTTCAACTTTTCGATTATGATGCTATAAGCATTCTATGAAATTCTTACATGTCCCCTTTGTTTTGGTAGAGATAGCATTACCTTTCAATTACATATAACTCCTAGATTTGAGCAGAGTTTTGAGGTACTAGAAAAATAATATAACTACACAGTTTACATCAAGTCATATCAATCTCCAACTTATAAAATATTTGCCTCTAATTTATAAAACTTTCCAAGTTTCTCTTTCTGTACATAATAAATCAAGATAAAAAAAATCTCGATATAAGTTGTTCGGTTCTTTTACAGCCCTAACAGTACTTCAATAACCTAAATTTCAAACAGCTTTATAATAATAACAACAATTAACAAAACGATTAGACATTAATAATAATAATTATAATTATAAAAGCTTAAAAGACGAGCATGAACAAGCCATTGTTTGATTTGTTTCAGTTCAATTACATCCCTAACTCTGCTTATTACCATTCAATTAAGATTAAGCTAAGTTCCTTCAACTCCATACTAAGGCAATGCGTAGTGGGGCGATGGGGGAGATTTTTTTGAGGAACACCCCCCCCCCCCGGCCGATAATAGGGACGATAAAGGGGAGAGGGCGGGACGAAGAATAATATATATATATATATATATATATATATATATATATATATATATATATGGAGCTACAACACCATTACACCCCTAAAACGAAAGCCCACCATTTGCTTACTGACACCACATGGCGCAAACCACCTCATTTTGTAGCCCCTCCACTACACATAGCCTAATATAACTAAACAATACTAATTACCTAAACTTCAAATACCTCTACACAATCAGATAACAATAATAATAATAACAACAACACGGAAGGTAGGCAAACCTTAAATCTATCGAGAAACAGGCAAACTTACATCATAAACTACAAACTAACACATACAACAGCAACAACAATTAATAATAATAATAATAATAATAGACCTGAAAGGGCCAGACGTGCGGGTTCTCCATCCGACTAAAGATCTCTCGAATCCTGGCCAACCTCCTCTCATACTCTCTCAAATCAACGGAGTCACCGCGCTTAAAATACACCTTCACAAGCACCAATCCTTCATCATGCTTACACTGAATCGATTTCAGAAACCGTGCTCGTCCCAAAACCTCCTTCAGCACCAAATTATACGACGACGGGAGGTCGTGGAGGTAGTACTCGGTTGCAGAAGCTTGCGTTGTACGTGCGATCTTATTGCCCATGGGGATATTATTATTATTATTGGTTTACAAACCCTAATTCATGTTTAATTCGAATTGTGAATACTAGGGTTTGAGAGTGGGATATAATAATAGTAATAATAATAATAATATGTGGAATTGATGGTGTGATTTGAGAGATCGGAAGCGTGTGAAGGAAGTAATCGGATTTGGATTAAACTCCGGTAACGACAACGGGACGACGGGAGTTACAGAATGGAGTCAGCGTGGTCGTTAGCTTATCGTTTTGTATTTTGCGACGAACACATTATATCTGAGAGTCTTATTTTACCCCTTAAAAAATAAAAAAATCATAACTCGAAATGTAATAAAAAAACGAAAGAATTTAAAAATACAAAAATGTTTCATCGACTTTTTCGTTCTCATAAAAAACAACAATGGTAAGTGACAAAATTCGTTGTGTATTTTTGTTTATCACAGTGTTTTGTGTTTGTTTTCGTTATTGATTGTGTTTTTTTTTCCTTGATATTGTGTCTTTTTTTATTTATATTTTGTTATATTTTGTTAGACATTGTGCTATATTTTGCGATCTATTATGTCTTTTTTTTGTTATAGTTGTGTCTTTTGTTGATTTTCGTCATTGTCTTTGATCTCGGCATTGTGTCTTTTCGTCAATTTTTTTATTTTTTTGTACTTTTTGGTTTAAATTTTGAACGGGAATGAAGGTGAAAACATTTCAGTTTTTTTATTTTTTATTTATAATTTGAGTTATGATTCTTTTATTATTATTTTTTTTTAATTTTTAAGGGGTTTTTACTTTTTGGTGCGGTCAAAAATCCATCTTACACTTCTCATTTTTGTCTCTCTTTGTATTTTAACTTTACCCTAGATTGTTTTTATTTTTATCAAAAGGCGATTGATGTTTTATTTTTATTTATTACATCGAAATAAATAGAGTATGGGTGATATGGGGGGTGAGCACGGTTTGATTTGGTTCGATTCGATTCGGTTTGTAGGTGAAACCCAAACCGAAACATAAAACTCGGTTTTTCGAATACACAAACCGATTGGTTTTTGGTTTTCGGTTTTTCGGTTTTTCTGTTTTTTCGGATTTGGTTCGGTTATAATCAATTTTTTGTGTGTGTGTGTGTTGACGTTGCAAAAAAAATCCAAAAAAAATTCAAATGCATATTAGATTCAAAACAAAAAAATATGATTTGTTATGTGGAACCAAAAAAATACAAATTTGCAAAGGTACTAGAGTTTAGAATTCAACAAAGTTTTTAATCAAAAAACACTAAAAGTTTAGTTTCAATCTTCATTCTTCATCTTATTCATCTTATTCATCTTCAAAAAAACAATACAAAACACGTATAATTGTATTAATATTTAAGTAAATACACATATCGGTTCGGTTCAGTTTTTTTCGGTTTTTTAAAAATGGATAACTAAACCGAAACCGAAAATTCGGTTTTTAAAAAAACAAAAAATTAACCGTTGGTTAATTTTTCGGTTTGATTTTTCGGTTAATTTGGTTTTCTACTCACTCCTAGGCTGAGCAATGGCTCAAAACCGAACTAGACAGACATGGGCGCAACTACTTTGGGATCTGGGGTGGGCCCGGTCATTGCCATTTTTTCGGTTAATAGAGTAAATTTCGTGATTTTTGCTGAAAAATTTTGTAGGTATTAAGTGCGGTCACCCCCGATGTATTTTTCCGAAAAGCTAACAGTCACCACTGATTTTCTTTTTTTATATATAATACCCCATCGTTTGATTTTTTATAAAACCTTGCAGTTTTTGTAACAAAAGTTATAAAATAATAGTCGAATAGTAAAAGATTTATTTTTATAAATATTTTAGGTGTTTGCAATTCTTCTTCTAGGTACTCATCCTTAGGGATGGATCGGTACCCTACTGGTACCAAAAATCCCGATCCCGAAAATCACAATTGAAGGTAAAATTAGGGATACTCAAAATTTGGTACTGATTCGGTACAGACAGTACCAAATCGGTACCGGTATTGGTTCGGTACCAATACCGAATTTTCTCATCCCTACTCACCCTTCCTCTCGTATTATTATTAATATTTTAGGTCTTTTGTTGGTTAAAAAACTATCTTGTTTTTTTTATTGTAAGAACAATCGTTTGAATAAATGAAGAAAAGTTTTATATATATATATATATATATATATGTCATATTGTTTGATCTGACCCGAATCCAATCACCGACACAAACCGAATCATGGACCCGCAAAATTTTTGGGTTCTTAACTTCGGTCACCCCCGTGATTAAGCCCAAGCTTCGCCACTGCAGACATAAATGGAATTGAATTGGAACTATTAAATGCTAAAAATAAAAACCAAAACCGGAAGATATTTTAACGATTCTGGTTCGGTTTGGAAATGAGTAAAAATGTTCTTGCTAGAAATGGCTTTCAATTAAAATTCTAAGAGCGGATCAATAAGGCGTTTTTAAGGGGCGTTTGTTCATTTCATAAGTTGGTTCATATTGTGGATGTAGTTTTTATTATGTGTTTTTGAGTTGAGTTTTTTCACAAGAATTACCAAAAACATATGCTAAATACATATTCTACACATTCATACATATTCCACACATTCATACAGATACAGATGCTAAAGCACCAGATTACAGTGAATGAATAAGCAAACAATACCATGATAGACCAACAGGTGATTACTCTATTTGTTTCTTTTATAACTTTTTCAAGTAGTGTAATTATCATACTATAACCATCAAAACTGGTTATAGTGTACTCACATAGAGTAATTAGTTGTTTTTTGTGTGCAACTTGTCTGTTTAAGGTTTCTGTAACATGTTCTTAGGCTGTAGTGTAACTATTTTCACGACTAGAGTAATTTTCATAGTTGTAGTATATAGTGTATTTATTATGCATAAGTAGAGTAATTATTAACATGTGTTCTAAGTAGTTGTTTTTGTGTGCAACTTGTCTGTTTATTACTTTTGTAATATGTTCTTAGGTTGTAGTGTAATTTTTTTCACGACTAGAGTAATTGTCATAGTTGTTTGTAGTTGTTGTGTATATAGTGTGTATAAGTAGAGTAATTATTAACATGTGTTCTAAGTAATTGTTTTTTGTGTGCAACTTGTCTGTTTATGGCTTTTGTAATATGTTCTTAGGCTGTAGTGTAACTATTTTTATGACTAGAATAATTGTCATAGTTATAGTAGTTGATGTGTATATAGTGCATTTACTATGTATAAGTAGAGTAATTATTAACATGTGTTTTAAGTAGTTTTTTTGTGTGTAATTTGTTAGTATATAACTTTTGTAATATGTTCTTAGGCCGTAGTGTAATTATTTTCACGACTAGAGTAATTGTCATAGTTGTTTGTAGATGTTGTGTATATAGTGTATTTAGTGTGTATAAGTAAAGTAATTATTAACATGTGTTCTAAGTAGTTGTTTTTTGTGTGCAATTTATCTGTTTATGGCTTTTGTAATATGTTCTTAGGCTATAGTATAATTATTTTCATGTCTATAGTAATTGCCATAGTTGTAGTAGTTGTGTATATAGTGTATTTAGTATGTATAAGTAGAGTAATTATTAACATGTGCTCTAAGTAGTTGTTTGTTGTGTGTAATTTGTCTGTATATGACTTTGTAATATGTTCTTAGACTGTAGTGTAATTAATTTCACGACTAGAGTAATTGTCATAGTTGTTTGTAGTTGTTGTGTATTTAGTATGTATAAGTAGAGTAATTATTAACATGTGTTTTAAGTAGTTGTTGTTTGTGTGCAACTTGTCTATTTTGGCTTTTATAATATATTCTTAGGATGTAGTGTAATTATTTTCATGACTAGAGTAATTGTCATAGTTGTAGTAGTTGTTGTGTATATAGTGTATTTAGTATGTATAAGTAGAGTAATTATTAACATGTGCTCTAAGTAGCTGTTTGTAACGTTAATTAAATAGTGAAAAGGACAAAAAGTGAAAGAATATCCGTGAAAATGGCTTGTAGATATTCCAATAATGAATCGTCACCTATTGTTTTAGGTGATGATGGAGAAGAAGCTACCGATGCAAAGATTATAGTGCCAAAAAAAACTACTGGTAAAGAAAAGGAGGTTAAGAAGGATATAGTGATGAAGAAACAGAAGCAAAAGAAAGCTATAGTGAAGAATGATGTGGGGAAGAAGCAAAATAAGGATATAATGAAAAAGGATGTGGGGAAGAAACAGAAGCAGTTGGTTGACTCAGGTGATGATTTTGAATCACCTAACAAACGGTCTAAGAGAAGGATTCCAAAGCCAATCCCTAGGAAGCCATTTATGGATTTTGAAAACAAGAGACTAAAATTGCGTTGCAACCCGGGCAAGTTTATTGATGTAATAAAATCATTATCTGAAAAACAAACTGAAGCAGTCAAAGAAATGGGATTTGAGAGTATATTATCCTTCAACATAGCTGCTACCCCTACACGTTTAGCATATTGGCTACTCGTGAATTATGATGAACACAGAAATTAGCTCAATATAGGAAATCGTATAATCAAAATAACACATTCACTTGTAAAGGAATGCATGGGGATTTCGATGGGGTCTTTAACATTTTTTCAACAAAACAAACCAAGAAAAGGTTGTAACATCACGTAAATTTCGGGCCAAAAATGTCAAGTTTCCAAAGTCAAGGGACCAATTCTGCCAATTTCCAAACTCCAGGGACTAAAATGTAAATACTGTTTTCTAAACCCATCGCGCTACGTGACAGGGTCAAGAAAGACACCCATCGTGTACCGCGATGGGGGTGTCTGACACGGATTGACACGTGTGCCACGTGGCACACGGTACCAGCGTCTGCTGCCACGTGTTGACACGTGGCAGGTCTAGTGGTCTGACTCGCCAAGCCTACGTCGCGGTACGCGACGGGTCAGCCCAGAGACCCATCGCGTACCGCGATGGGTCCAAGATCAGCCCTATAAATAGGGGTTACGGGTTCATGCCATTCTCACCTCAAAAATCACACACATACTCTCTTTCTAGACTCACACGCTACCTCGTAAAGCGTGCCCTTGATCCGTCTCGATAAACGTGCCCCGAACCTCGTTTTCCGTGCCCGTTACCTCGATATACGTGTCACTACCCAACATCCCGAACAAGAAGGAGGTACTGCCCGACGACCTGGTGATTTTCTCGAAGTACGTGCCAAAGGTGTTGACGTCTCGAAAAGCGTGCCAAGTGTAAGAAGGTGTTGATCAAGTAGAAGTTCATAAGCAAGCGATGTCGAAGTGCTGCCCAAGTGTCTAGGGTATTGCCAAGCCAAGCAAGGTAGGCATAATGCCCGACCAAAATAATAATACAATATTGAGAGGGCTTAATACCCTAAGTCAATATTATTCTCGATTAACGAAAGAAATATATAACAAATAAAAGAAAGATAAAATATATATATATGAATATATATAAAGATAAGATTATTCTTTGTTATAGAAATATATTATTTAAGTATTATGAATATACTTAAATAATAAAAGAAATACGTTTCTTGAAGAAGAAGAAGAAACGTCAGGTTTTCAATATAAACTAAAGGTTTATAAATTACTATTAAAACTAAAGGTTTTAAAGTAAATAAAAATGAACTAAAGGTTCATCAAGATGATAAGACTAAAGGTCTTAAGCCGGATCGTGTATCCGACTAATGAATGTTATACTCGTACTATAGGTGCGAGATAGCAAAGGAAGAACTAACGGACGGTGTTGGAAGCCGGTCCCATTGAAAGGTGAATACGCCCCACTTTTACAAACTTGTTTTCAACGAGTCAATTTGATTATATGTAAAACTTTACATGAGGCTATGTGTCTCTAAAAACATTGTAACTAAGAGTATAAGCCAGCCCTCAGGCTATGGTATACGTTTGTCTGGATCCTTACATATGTGGAACGCGGTGGGCACATCGCACCACGCTTGGTCACGACCTCCAGCCACGAAGGGCCGGACCTAAGTTACGTCCGAGAGGGGAATGGCCATGTGTATATTTATGGTACCTAAGTTATGTCATAAACGCTGCGGTGTTTCGCTGAGGTGACCTAGTGCAGAGACTCGAGTTTATGATGATTGTTTAACTTGATTATTCCTAAGCCAAGATGGGCCGAGGCTTATGTAGTCTCGAGGGGTAATTAAGTAAAGTAAATGTTTTTGCGTCAGCATATTCACCAGCATACGTTGCTGACGTATTTTATTTAACATTTTGTAGGTAATCAGGATTAGAGCTTGAAAGGACGAAGAAGCTCAAGTATCCGATGGCTCGGATCACTTTTATGTAAATATTAAAACGTGGTGGTTTTGTAAAACGTATAAACAAGTAAAACCAAATGAGACTTTCGTCTCGTCTTTTGTATTGTAAATATTTATAATATCGATCCTTTGTTTTTATTAAGTCTTCCGCTTAAACCCGCAACTCTGATTTATTTACAAACACGATACCAACTGTGGGTCACACTCCTAGGCCTAGATTGGGGGTGTGACAGGTTGGTATCAGAGCCATCGATCTTAACAAATTGGGTATCATAAAACAATACCCAAGCTTCGATTCAAGCATATGAAATATTTATTTGTTTATTTGAATAGGGATAAGATTGGTTGGTAACCCTTTCTTTCCCTCTCTACATTCTAAACCACCCAAAGATGTCTTACGAAGAATTAATGAAGTATTATGATAATGAAGCAAGAAGAGCAAGGAAGTATTACAAATTCCCTAAGGACATCATGAGCAAGGATTACTTTGAGTCATTTTTCAACTCCAACGAAGGACCTAGCCAACATCCTAACATGGAACCAAGTCCTATCTATCATTTGGACAATACACCACATGAAGTGTACCAACCGCCGAGACACTCGAGTTATCATTCCACAAGTCTACCTATGTATCAACCATCGGAGGTACCGACAAATTATCCTTCCGAAACTCCGACTTATCAACCCATGGAGACTCCACCCCATTACTCAGATCCAATATATGTGCCACCAAATCCACATCCGTCATATTATTTCCTCGCAAACTTACCAATCAAGGAGGAACCCAAATCTCCATCTTCCGAATGGATGAAATGTCACTCCGACCAAAGGAGGTGGCATACCGGCACTTCAACCATGGATACTGCCAATTCTCAAGGGCAATCCCACAAGCCCAAGATGAAGGTGATTATGCCATACGAAAAGATTCACATGCCGGCAATGACGGAAGAAGAACTGGAGGAAGAATCAGAAGAGGAAACTGACCCAGAAATGACCGAAGAAGAACCTATGGAGGAAACCGACCCCGAGGAAGAGTACCCGGACAACCCGAATGAAATAAACACACCGGAGGAAGAACAAACACCAAGTTATGGGTCCGTGGATCCGTACATGAAATTTCTTCAAGAACTTAAGAGTAAGGCATCATCAAGTATCCCACCTTATCAAGGCGAGATTCCATCCATTGAAGAACAGGCCAATGAAATCCGTGAACAGAATGAAGCAGCTAATGCATTCTTCAATTATCCTTCCGACAAGACTGCATCACCATACCCAGATCCCAAGAACCACTACGACATTGTGATGATGGGTTACCGCGACCCACCACCAAGATATGGGTATCCTACTGACATACCGTAGTCCCAGGAGGAGCATTTAGATCGAGCCCTACAAGAGACTGATGAGTTGAGGAAGAAAATTCATGTTGATGGAAAGAAGAAAAAGAAGATGGGAAATAAACTACTTCGCAAATACACCAAACTCACCAAAGTTGTGAAGAAGTTTATGAGAGATTGAGAAGATGATGGAATAGGCGACGAAGTTTGTGTGTAAAATAGTTGTATAATATATGTAACTTATGTAATAAGGATAGGATCTTATATATCGTTTTAAACGATATATAAAGTATGTTGTAAAAAGATATACATATCATTTATGATATGTATATGAATGTGAAATAAATAAAACTTGTATAATAAGAAAAGGAATGTGTTAATTTCAGATCAAGGAATATAAAAGATAAAAAGATTTAAAAAAAATGTCTAGACAAAGCGATAATGGTGAGGTTTCCCGAAAGGAAGCCGAGAAACGAGAAGCGAAAGGGAAAGGTCCCGAGAAAGCACAAAAGGATCCGATTCCCGAAAAATACATGAATCAAATACAACAAATAATCGATGAAGCTGTTAAAGAAGCATCTGAAAATAGATCCCAAACAAAACATTCACATTCTGAAAATCCTTCTCGAAAGTCTGTTTCCAAACCCCGATCTAGACCCTCCCGCATGGACGAAAGCATGCACGAATCAAATGCCGATGGAGGCATAAGACAAGAATTTAAGAAACTAAAAATCGGGGGATGCTCATTCAAAGACTTTAAATATTACGGACCAAAAGAATTTCACGAAGACAAAGGAGCCATAAATACTGTAAGGTGGCTCGAAGAAATGGAAACAATAGTAATCACGAGCAAGTGTACGAAGGAGGAAAAGATCCAATACTCCGCCTTGATGTTCAAGGGCGAAACACATGAGTGGTGGAACGCATTACTCTTGAGTAGGGGAAGAGAAGCGATGTATAGTTTAACATGGAACGAATTCAAGGAGTTGTTGATGTCAAAGTTCTGTCAGATGCATGAGACAGGCCAGATCCAAACCAAGTTCTTAGCTCACAAGGTTGTCGGAACAAACCTTCGTGAGTACAACACGAAATTTCACGAGTATTGCCGTTTAGTGCCCTAGTTGGTTACCCCGGAATCCAGCAAAGTCACACGTTACATATGGGGACTACCACGTGAAATTCGTGACATGGTGAGATCGCACTTGCCACAAACTGCTGACTCCGCGATGGAGTTAGCAGGATACTTGATGGGCGGAATGATCCGCAATAAAGAAGAAGATAAGAAGATCGTGACGACTCACGACTCAAGAAAGGAGGAGATACCCGCTTCAACGGTAAATGGGTTGACCAACGAAGGTCTAACTCCAATTTCGGCGTTCCTCAATGTAAAATTTGCAAGAAGTATCATCGAGGTAGATGCAACTTTGCTTCCCGAGTCTGTAAATCGTGTAATAGACCCGGCCATGTCACGGCCGATTCTTGGAAGAAGAAAATGACTTGCTACAACTGCAAGGAAATGGGACATCTTAGCTTTGAGTGCCCTAAAAATAAGCCCGCAACTGGTGGCGCGGGTGGTATCGGTCAGAAGAATGAGCCCAAGAAGGGCAATGCGAGTGTTTTTGTCCTTGACACGAAGAAAACGACTGACATGCCGGAAACTATAACCGGTACGTTTCTTGTTAACAACGCCTATGCTAGAGTCTTGTTTAATTCAGGAGCAAATTTTAGTTTTATAGATTATAAATTTTGTAGTCTATTAAACGAACCTTTAATCAAACTTAATAAAACTCTAAGCGTCGAAACCGCTAATGGCGACATTGTTAAAATCTCTGAAGCTTTAGAAAACGGAAAAATCTTGTTAGCCGGTTATGTTTTGCCCATACAATTGCTACCTATGACTCTTGCTGGATTTGATGTTCTATTGGGAATGGATTGGTTATCCGACAACCATGCACGTATCCTTTGCAATACCAAGACTGTTGAACTCCAAGCCCCTGATAAACGTACCATACGAATTGAAGGGGACAAAGACGCTGGTCAAGTTAGCCTAATCTCCATGATAAAGGCTAACAAATGTTTAAATCAATGATGCTTAGCATTCATGGCCAATGTCACCGAGGAGTCAAAACCCAAGGAACTTAAAGATGTTCCCGTTGTTTCCAAATATGCCGATGTCTTTCCCGACGAACTCCCCGGCATTCCACCCGATCGTGAAGTAGAATTTAGAATTGATCTTATTTCTGGAACTGCTCCGATCGTTAAATCACCATATCGCCTCGCGCCAACCGAGATGAGGAACTGAGGAAACAACTCGACGAGCTCCTCGAGAAAGGCTTTATACGACCAAGTTCATCACAGTGGGGAGCGCCGATACTATTCATAAAGAAGAAAGATGGATCCATGCGGATGTGCATTGATTACCGAGCTCTTAATAAAGTTACCATCAAAAATCGTTATCCACTTCCGCGTATCGATGATTTGTTCAATCAGCTTCAAGGTGCTAGCTACTTTTCCAAGATTGATCTTCGTTCCGGCTATCACCAACTTAAGGTTCAATCCGAAGACATTCCTAAAACTGCATTCCGAACAAGGTACGGCCATTATGAGTTCACGGTCATGCCGTTTGGACTTACTAATGCGCCAGCCGCATTTATGGATATGATGAACCGTATATGCAAGCCTTATTTAGATAAATTTGTAATCGTTTTTATCGACGACATACTTATTTACTCTAAATCTAAGGATGATCACGAGAATCACCTTCGAACCTTACTTGAAATCCTTAGAACCGAGAAGTTGTACGCCAAGTTCTCGAAATGCGAGTTTTGGTTACACGAAGTGCAATTTCTTGGTCACATAATAAACGTTAACGGAATTCAAGTAGATCCCGCTAAAATTGAAGCTATCTCAAAGTGGGAAGTTCCAAAGTCGCCAACCGAGATCCGAAGTTTCTTGGGATTGGCCGGCTACTATCGGAGGTTCATTGAGAACTTTTCTCGAATCGCTGTTCCCCTAACTTATTTGACTCGTAAAAACACTGAATATGAATGGGGAACAAAGCAACAAGAGGCGTTCGATATACTAAAACAAAAGCTTACCCAAGCTCCTATACTGGCCTTGCCAGAAGGTATTGAAGACTTCGTAGTCTTTTGCGATGCGTCACATTCCGGTTTGGGATGTGTGTTGATGCAACGCAAGAAAGTTATAGCTTACGCCTCTCGACAACTTAAAGTGCACGAAAAGAATTACACAACTCACGATCAAGAGTTAGGCGCCATAATCTTTGCACTTAAGATATAGAGGCACTATCTCTATGGAGTAAGATTCACCGTGTACACCGATCACAAAAGTTTAAAACACATATTCAATCAAAAAGAGCTTAATATGAGCCAACGACGCTGGATGGAAACTCTTAATGACTATGTGGAAACTCTTAATGACTATGATTGCGAGATCGTCTATCACGAAGGTAAGGCTAACGTTGTGGCTGACGCCTTAAGTCGGAAAGAGCACGAAAAGCCAAAAAGAGTCCGAGCGTTAAGGCTAGAACTTCAAATTGATCTTATTGACCAAATCAAATCCGCGCAAACTCAAGCGATTAACGAAAACCAAATCTCTGACGAAAAACGAAACGGCACCATTAGTCAAGGGTGACGATGGTATTCTAAGACTTGGCAATAGAATTTGGGTATCAAACGTTGGAGGATTGCGCGAGAAAATCTTAAACGAAGCCCATAAGTCCAAGTATATGATGCATCCCGGAAGCGACAAAATGTACCGAAATCTTAAAGCAAATTATTGGTGGAACGGAAAAAAGAAAGATGTCGCTTCGCATGTGACGAAATGTCTTACTTGTTTAAAAGTCAAGGCCGAACACCAAAGGCCTTCGGGATTGCTTCAACAACCCGAACTTCCCGTGTGGAAATGGGAGTTAATAACCATGGACTTCATAACCAAACTCCCAAAGACGACTCGACAACACAATGCGATATGGGTGATTGTGGACCGTTTAACCAAGTCCGCACATTTTATACCTATTAACAAGTCGTATTCAATAGATAGATTAGCACGTCTCTATGTAAACAACATCGTTGTGTTGCATGGAGTACCGCTGTCTATAATCTCCGATCGAGACAGTCGTTTTACGTCTCACTTTTGGAAAAGCTTCCAACAAGCTCTCGGCACAAAGTTAAACCTTAGCACCGCCTATCATCCACAAACTGATGGGCAAAGCGAAACGACAATCCAAACGTTGGAAGATATGCTCCGTGCATGTGTGATAGACTTAGGAGGAAGTTGGGATGACCATCTACCTCTAATGGAATTTCCATATAACAAGAGTTATCACACGAGCATTCAAACCGCACCGTTCGAGGCGTTATATGGTCGAAAATGTAGAACGCCCGTGTGCTGGTCTGAAACCGGAGATAATCAATTATCTGGACCCGATTTAGTCTAAGAAACTACCGAAAGGTTCTTCAAATTCGTGAACGACTTAAGACGACACGTGATCGCCAAAAGAATTACGCCGATGTCCGTCGTAAGCCGTTAGAGTTTAATGTCAGTGACAAAGTCCTTTTAAAAGTCTCGCCATGGAAAGGCGTAGTCCGATTCGGCAAGAAAGGAAAACTAAGCCCTCGATTCGTTGGACCCTTCGAGATACTCGAACGAATTGGTACTGTCGCATACCGTTTGCGACTACCCGAGGAAATGCAAGGAATACACGATATATTTCATGTTTCGAATCTAAGAAAGTGTCTAGCCGATGAATCTCTTTCAATGCCCCTAAAAGATGTAGAAATCAATGAAAATTTAAAATTCATAGAACGTCCCATCCAAATCGAAGATTTGAAAACTAAGAAACTTAAAAGACGAACCTTGAAGATCGTGAAAGTGAGATGGGATTCCCGAAGAGGACCCGAGTATACGTGGGAACACGAGTCCGAAATGAGAAGGAAATATCCCCACTTATTCTCGTAAGCAATCTCGAGGACGAGATTTATTTCAAGGTGGGGAGGATGTAACATCACGTAAATTTCGGGCCAAAAATGTCAAGTTTCCAAAGTCAAGGGACCAATTCTGCCAATTTCCAAACTCCAGGGACTAAAATGTAAATTCTGTTTTCTGAACCCATCGCGCTACGCGACAGGGTCAAGAAAGACACCCATCGCGTACCGCGATGAGGTGTCTGACACGGATTGACACATGTGCCACGTGGCACACGGTGGCAGCGTCTGCTGCCACGTGTTGACACGTGTGGCGGCGCCTACCACGTGTTGACACGTGGTAGGTCTAGGGGTCTGACTCGCCAGGCCTACGTCGCGGTACGCAACAGGCCAGCCCAGAGACCCATCGCGTACCGCGATGGGGTCCAAGATCAGCCCTATAAATAGGGGTTACGGGTCAATGCCATTCTCACCTCAAAAATCACACACACACTCTCTCTAGACTCTCACACTACCTCGTAAAGCGTGCCCCGAACATTGTTTTCCGTGCCCGTTACCTCGATATACGTGCCACTACCCGACATCCCGAACAAGAAGGAGGTACTGCCCGACGACCTGGTGATTTTCTCGAAGTACGTGCCAAAGGTGTTGACGTCTCGAAAAGCGTGCCAAGTGTAAGAAGGTGTTGATCAAGTAGAAGTTGATAAGCAAGCGACGTCGAAGTGCTGCCCAAGTGTCTAGGGTATTGCCAAGCCAAGCAAGGTAGGCGTAATGCCCAACCAAAATAATAATAAAATATTGAAAGGGCTTAATACCCTAAATCAATATTATTCTCGATTAACGAAAGAAATATATAACAAAGAAAAGAAAGATAAAATATATATATGATAATATATATAAAGATAAGATTATTCTTTGTTATAGAAATATATTATTTAAGTATTATGAATATACTTAAATAATAAAAGAAATACGTTTCTTGAAGAAGAAGAAACGTCGGGTTTTCAATATAAACTAAAGGTTTATAAATTACTATTAAAACTAAAGGTTTTAAAGTAAATAAAAATGAACTAAAGGTTCATCGAGATGATAAGACTAAAGGTCTTAAGCCGGATCGTGTATCCGACTAATGAATGTTATACTCGTACTATATGTGCGAGATAGCAAAGGAAGAATTAACGGACGGTGTTAGAAGTCGGTCCCATTGAAAGTTGAATAAGCCCCACTTTTACAAACTTGTTTTCAACGAGTCAATTTGATTATATGTAAAACTTTACATGAGGCTATGTGTCTCTAAAAACATTGTAACTAAGAGTATAAGCCAGCCCTCAGGCTATGGTATACGTTTGTCTGGATCCTTACATATGTGGAACGTGGTGGGCACATCGCACCACGCTTGGTCACGACCTCCAGCCACGATGGGCCGGACCTAAGTTACGTCCGAGAGGGGAATGGCCATGTGTATATTTATGGTACCTAAGTTATGTCATAAACGCTGCGGTGTTTCGCTGAGGTGACCTAGTGCAGAGACTCGAGTTTATGATGATTGTTTAACTTGATTACTCCTAAGCCAAGATGGGCCAAGGCTTATGTAATCTCGAGGGGTAGTTAAGTAAAGTAAATGTTTTTGCGTCAACATATTCACTAGCATACGTTGCTGACGTATTTTATTTAACTTTTTGCAGGTAATCATGATTAGAGCTTGAAAGGACGAAGAAGCTCAAGTATCCGATGGCTCGGATAACTTTTATGTAAATATTAAAACGTGGTGGTTTTGTAAAACGTATAAACAAGTAAAACCAAACGAGACTTTTGTCTTGTCTTTTGTATTGTAAATATTTATAATATCGATCCTTTGTTTTTATTAAGTCTTCCGCTTAAACCCGCAACTCTGATTTATTTACAAACACGATACCAACTGTGGGTCACACTCCTAGGCCTAGATTGGGGGTGTGACAACGGTGTTGATGATAAAACGAATGAGTTCAAAAACCAATTTGAAGAAACTAGGATAAGTGTTTATAAAGTGAAAGAGATAGTTGAAAAAACTTCAGAAGGTGGACGACTTTTTAATACAAACTTTCTCATATATACAACTATGTCATATATACAACTATGCTGGGAGTAAACCCAGCCTTCAACTGTTAATCAAGGATTCATTAGGTGGATTGAAATGGATTCAGATATATGCAATATGAATTGGTGTGAATACATGATTGAATTATTAAATAGAACAAAAAGAGCATGGAAGGGTGTTAACGATCAATATTGTGGGCCAATATCATTACTACCGGTATGGTATAATACTAGAAGTAACTACTAATATACATAATGTTTATTTTTAATACAAACTTTCTTGTCATAAAAATGTTTATTTATGTATGACAGTTATTGTTTGCACATGATTATCAAAAAGGGCACGGGATTAAAGTTTAAACTCCCGCAACAAAGCATATCACAACAACGTCGGTGGATGCAATAGAAGAAACACTTTATAAAAACGAAATAAAAGATGGAAATGAAGTGGAAACCAAGAATGCAGTGCAAAACGAGAATAAAGTGGAAAACAAGAATGAAGTGGAAAACGAGAATGAAGTGGAAAACGAGAATGAAGATGGAATTTATAATGAAAATGAAGGTGCGTTATTTGCACATAACTACACTATCATTTAACATGTTAATGAGTGTTGTTTCACTTAATAAACAAAAAGTTACTTAATTTTGTAGATGGTGATTACCACTCATTAAACCTGGAATTTCAAGTTGGAACAAGCACACAAGAATATATCGATTGTTGGATTACTACACCAACAGAATTAAAATTAACAGGATTCTCAGCCTACTTGGACTAAAACTACAGAAAGGGGTGCATTCAGAGTTATACAAAAAAAGCAAAGGTAATAGTTACACTAACTAATATTATAATTCCGAGTGAAAAAATATATTTACATTTAATATTGTAGACATTGATAAATAAACTAAACAAAAATCTTGAAAAATTCAAGAAGATAGTTGGTGATATAAAGGAAATGGTCAAACAAGGAGAATCTAACTATTTGTGGAACGATGAGATCAAAGAAATGTGTAACAACTGGAAGAAGGAAATTGTTTGGAAAGAAGTTTCGCAACTGAAAATGGAGATATTGGCCTTGATATGAATGAAGATAATGTGAATGTGATTAGTTTGAATGATAGTGGTAGAGTAATTATTTGAATCAAAACGTATTAGTTGTTTCATACCTTCCAATGGTCCACCATTATCATTTAAACTAATCACACTCACATCATTCATTCATATCATGGCCAATATCTCCATCTTCTACATTTTCAATTTCGAAAAATTCTTTCCAAAAAATTTGCTTCTTCCGGTTGTTACACATTTCTTTGATCTCATCTTTCCACAAATAGTTAGCTTCTCCTTGTTTGACCATTTCCTTTATATCACCAACTATCTTCTTGAATTTTCCAAGATTTTTGTTCAGTTTATTTATCCATGTCTACAATATTAAATGTAATCATAATATATTTTTTCACTCGTAATTATAATATTAGTTGGTGTAACTATTACCTTTCTTCTTTTGTATAACTCTGATTGCACCCATTTCTGTAGTTTGAGCCCAAGTAGGCTGAGATTCCAGTTATTTTTAATTCTATTGATGTAGTAATCCAACCATCGACATATTCTTGTGTGCTTGTTCCAACTTGAAATCTCAGGTTTAATGAGTGGCAATCATCAACTACAAAATTAAGTAACTTTTTGTTTATTAAGTGAAACAACACTCATTAACATGTTAAATGATAGTGTAGTTATGTACAAATAACGTACCTTCATTTTCATTAAAAGTTCCATCTTCAATCTCATTTTCCACTTCATTCTCGGTTTGCACTTTATTCTCATTTTGCACTTCATTCTGTTTTCCACTTCATTTCCGTCTTTTCCTTCGTCTTTAAAAAGTGTTTCTTCTATTGCATCCACCGTTGTTGTTGTTGTGATATACTTTATTGCAGGTGTTTGAACTTTAATCATGTGCCCTTTTTGATACTCGTTTGCAAACAATAACTGTTATACATAAATAAACATTTTTATGACAAGAAAGTTTGTATTAAAAATAAACATTATGTATATTAGTAGTTTCTTCTAGTATTATACCATACCGGTAGTAATGATATTGGCCCACAATATTGATCGTTAACACCCTTCCATGCTCTTTTTGTTCTATTTAATAATTCAATCATGTATTCACACCAATTCATATTGCATATATCTGAATCCATTTCAATCCACCTAATGAATCCTTGATTAACAGTTGAAGACTGGGTTTACTCCTAGCATAGTTGTAAATATGACAAGAAAGTTTGTATTAAAAAGTCGTCCACCTTCTGAAGTTTTTCCAACTATCTCTTTCACTTTATAAACACTTATCCTAGTTTCTTCAAATTGGTTTTTGAACTCGTTCGTTTTATCATCAGCACCTTTTCTCGGTTTGTTTTGTTCAAAAACTGTTAAAGACCCCATCGAAATCCCCATGCATTCCTTTACAAGTGAAGGTGTTATTTTGATTATACGATTTTCTATATTGAGCTCATTTCTATCTTCATCATAATTCACGAGTAGCCAATACGCTTAACGTGTAGGGGTAGCAACTATGTTGAAGGATAGTATACTCTCATATCCCATTTCTTTGATTGCTTTAGTTTGTTTCTCAGATAATGATTTTATTACATCAATAAACTTGCCCGGTTGCAACGCAATTTCAGTGTCTTGTTTTCAAAATCCATAAATGGCTTCCTAGGGATTGTTTTGGAATCCTTCTCTTAGACCATTTGTTAGGTGATTCAAAATCACCACCTGAGTCAACCAACTGCTTCCGTTTCTTCCCCACATCCTTCTTCACCATATCCTTCTTTTGCTTCTTCCCAACATCTTTCTTCACCATATTTTTCTTTTGCTTCTGTTTCTTCATCACTACATCCTTCTTAGCCTCCTTTTCTTTATCAGTAGCCTTTTTTGGCACTCTAATCTTTCCATCGGTAGCTTCTTCTCCATCATCACCTAAAACAATAGGTGAGGATTCATCATTTGAATATCTACAACTCATTTTCACGGATATTCTTTCACTCTTTCTTCTTTTCACTATTAAATTAACATTACAAACAGCTAGTTAGAACACATGTTAATAATTACTCTACTTATACACACTAAATACATTATATACACGACAACTACAAACAACTATGACAATTACTCTAGTCGTGAAAATAATTACACTACAACCTAAGATCATATTACAAATAGACAAATTACACACAAAAAACAACTACTTAGAACACATGTTAATAATTACTTTACTTATACATACGAAATACACTAAATACACAACAACTACAAACAACTATGACAATTACTCTAGTCGTGAAAATAATTACACTACAACCTAATAACATATAACAAAAGTCATAAACAGACAAGTTGCACACAAAAAACAACTACTTCGAACACATGTTAAGAATTACTCTACTTATACACACTAAATACACTATATACACAACAACTACAAACAACTATGACAATTACTCTAGTCGTGAAAATAATTACACTACAACCTAAGGACATATTAAAAAAATCATATACAGATGTTAATAATTACTCTACTTATACATACTAAATACATTACATACACAACAACTACTACAACTCTGACAATTACTCTAGTCATGAAAATAATTACACTATAGCCTAAGAACATATTACAAAATCCATAAACAGACAAGTTGTACACAAGAAACAATTACTTAGAACACATGTTAATAATTACTCTACTTATACACACTAAATACGCTATATACACAACAACTACAAACAACTATGACAATTACTCTAGTCGTGAAAATAATTACACTACAGCCTAAGAACATATTACAAAATCCATAAACAGACAAGTTGCACAATAAAAACAACTACTTAGAACACATGTTAATAATTACTCTACTTATACATACTAAATACACTATATACACAACTACAAACCACTATGACAATTACTCTAGTCGTGAAATAATTACACTACAGCCTAAGAACATATTACAAAAGCCATAAACAAACAAGTTGCACACAAAAAACAACTACTTAGAACTAGTGTTTTGAAACCCGGACTGGCCGACCTGGACCCGGTACCGATACCGGTCCGGGTCATGGTATACACCCGTTTTCTATTGGACCAACCGGGTTTGCGGCAGGCGGTTGGGCCGGACCCGGTAAGCCGACAGGTGAACCAACACTTTTTGTTTTTTCTTTAACCAGGTTCATATAACACACAAGACCAGGGTTGAAAGAGGCGGAGATAGTCAAAATCGATCAAACTCGGGGTAATCGGACCCAAAATCGACATGGTCGGTGTAAATTAGGTTATAATTGGGTCAAAATTGGACCAAATCGGCCATGTAGAACGAGTTCTTACCTTAATTATAACCAAAATCAAAGCAAATCTGAACGGGTTTGAGGTGTATGTGTATGTCTATGTTGAACACGGGGGAGAGGCGGCTGTGAACAACTAGGGTTACATATACTTACAAGGAAAACAATTACATCTTTGACCATTTTAACACTCTAACCCCGCAAACTTTAATAGTTTACATTTACTTCATAAATTGATAAGTTTTTGCATAAATGGTATATATATATATATATATATATATATATATATATATATGACGTCATCTGGGTCACACACCGGTCCGCCCTCCTGGTTTGGTCCGACCTTTGACCCGGTAAGACGTCCGAGTCCACGTCCGGGACAGGTCTGAAAACATTGTACAATAACGGCCCATATATATATATATATATATATATATATATATATTTATACTATATATAAAGAAAATTCAAATGAGCTCTTAAATTTTAAGAGGTACCATCAATCATGCAAAAAATACAACACATAAGGCATCAAATTATAACATTTTAAGGGCGCTTTTGTCTTTAGCCATATTGATGAACGGTTAACTTCAACTTTGTTAAAAGTAAATTACAATTTTTGTCCTTCAACTTCAATTAGTTTTTGTTAATTTGTATAATACTTACACTTTTACCCCTTATTCTAAACAAACTACCCCCACGACTTTTAGATGGCCATAAATTTTTCACACGTTAATTTTTTTAAATTACACCATAAAAATGAGCATTTTATTATCTTGTATTATATTGCTATAGTTTATTAATTTAAAAAAAAATAACATGTTACGTGGTTATCAATTTAAAAAAAATGACATGTTCGGCTCATAGGTCATAACAAATTAAGGTAAGAACATGTCAATACAAAAAAAAATGGTTAATCTGGTTCAGTTTTCGATGGATTCAGGTCGGAAGAGGTCATGTCAAAACGAGCTTTGGGTTAAAACGATGTTGGGTTGGAATGGGTTTCACGTCAAAACGGGTTGGTTAAAAAGTGGTCTCCTTGAAATTACTGTACATTTCATCTTTGCTTCTTGATTTTCGTCACCGGTTACGCGCGTTCAGGCACTAGTTACGCGGATGACCTTGTTTATGTGTACCGGATTACTCGCGTGTAGGCGTTGTGTGACACGCTTACCGACACCGGTTACGCGTCTAATGTCACGTTAAGCACATACCATCATCGGGATATGCATGTACTGTTGCGAGGAACGTACTGACACCGATAACGTTCGTGCGTATCCCGCTGCATTACTTGGGCACATGACTAGTATGATATATATGTGGTACTATGAGACATTCTTACACACTTAAAATCATCATTTTAATTATAAATTTTTTTTTGCAATGTATACACTTAATTGAAAAAAAAATCCCGACTATAACCGAATTGAAACTGAAAATAACAAAAAAACAGTCGGTTTGTATATTCAAAAACCTGATGACTCCGGTTTCGGTTTCACCTAATAACCAAATTGAAGCGTACTCAACCCTAGAATTTATGGCTCACATAATTATAACACACTTATTCAGTTTTTAATATGTAAATATGTAGTGATGACCATCTAGCCATATTTTTAGTTTGTTTTTTTTTTAGTGTTTTTAGATCTTAAAGTTGTCAATAGTCTTATCAAGATATTTGTGAATTTGGATATTTTGTTGAAATAATTTAAAATCTATTGAAATTGAATCTTATTTTGAAGAGACAAAGAATCTTAGTTTAATCATTTTCATAACACCATTTGAATCATCTCCATACTAAATAAAGGATTCAAAACAGTCATAACCAATATCACATAGATTCTAAATACCAAAATGTTAACAATGGAAATATAAATAACTGGTTTTTTAAACGAGTAGTGTTTACATCGAAATAAGCATGCCAACAGAAGACCAGCGAAACTAAGTCATTTAAAAATTACATTAATTTAACCGGACTCGACTATATTTATTCTCATCCATACTATTCACATCAAATCCGATCACAAATAACGCCAAAACACCACTCGATTATCATTCGATCTACTCCATATCACCGGACTTTGGCGCGATCACATCCTCGTCAACAACAGCTTGATCATAGCCTCCTAATTCGGCTGGAGAAAAGTTTGAGTCACCAGACCAAGTGAACTTGCCACCATGACCACCTTTTTTCGGAGACCCGTTGATCCAACTAGTCGATTTTCGATCCTTTCGGGTTTCCTGGCCGTGTTTTTCGCCGTGTTTGATGCTTTTGCCTGTGTTCTTCATGTTATGGTTGCTATGTTTACTCAAGAGAATGAATATATATGGGATAATATTAATGATTAGTTATGGTATAGATATAGATTGTGATAAGAGGTGTTGCATTTGTTGTGGATTTGTGTTGAAACTGTGGATTGATGGCATGTGATGTTGTGACTAAACAACAAAACATGGATAAGATCAAACATTTTTAATGGATATTTGTTTACAGATGAAACATTTTTTTAATGTTGGGACAATAATTGGTAACTTTCATCATGAATGTATTTGGTTTTAAACTTTTAATTTAAGGATAAAGTTAAAATACAACGAGAATGAAAAGGGTAAGAATAATTTGTGATTACGCAACAAAAAACCTCTAAAAAAATAAATTTTAAAAAATAATAAAAAGAAACAATTTTAAAAAACTAAAATGTTTCCGCCATCATTCCCGTTCAAAAAATAAAAAAAAATTGATGAAAAGACACAACGCCGAGATCAAAGACACAATGACGAAAATGAACAAAGACAGAATTCTAATTAAAAAAAGACAAAATAGATCGCAAAATATAACACAATGCCGAACAAAATATAGCACAATGCTGAGTAATATAATACAATATAAAGAAAAAAAGACATGATGTTAAGAAAAAAAGACACAATCAATGACGAAAATAAACCCAAAACACAATGATAAACAAAAAGACACGACTTTTTTTCACTCACTATTGTGATTTTTTTCAGAACGAGAAAGACGGTGTTTTTTTTTGCTTTTTTCGTTTTTTAGTAAATTTTGATATATAATTTTTTTTTTATTTTTTTTTAAAGTTTTTTGTGTGACAACAAATTCTTCTCATAATTTCTTATTTTTGTTTCATTTGTAAAATAACTTGGCCCTTTAATTTAAAACCTATAAAAAACATGTGTTGGTATATAGATTTTCATCAGTCATTCAAATGGTAGATGTAATATCATATTTTTACCAATCCTTCAAATGTTTTGAGTTTAGGATTCAGGAAACTCGCCAACGAACACTCATTCAGACAGGTCCTTTAGTCAGGCATTTAGATTTCATGCCCGAATCTCATTTAACGAGGGAAAATAAATAATTTGAAAATATGTAACGGAAATCATCATTTTTTTTAAAAGAAATGAGAGAAATGGAAAGGAAATTTGCGCCATGTTAATACCGTTTCAAACACAAGCGACACATTCCAAAAAGAACCGGTATTCACACATTATTTCATTTTTTTTTATAATTATATGTTTACAAGGGTAGAGGGTGCCATTCGTGAAGGTCTCTGTGGTATCAAACCTTTCCGATCAGCACGAAGATACCACCGGTAATTGATCTCGAGGTACTCGAGGGTGCGTATCATGCTCCAACGCCTCAAATCAAGTTAGAAAATGAATAGATAAAAAAAGTGTTTTTACTGCCAAAAACCGACTTGGAATGGTGAAAAGATAGGGTAATAAGCTAACAAAAAGTTTTAAAAAAAATTACACAAACAAAGACAATGATGATGATGAAAGCATTTGAAACATCCATCAAACTCAAGAAACACAAGTAGCACACTAAATTATATGAGTAACACCACCAAAAGTTCGATCAATCTTGATACACCGTCACACCTTATAATATCCTGCATACGTTTATAAGTTATGCTCCGTTAGTCGCATCGAATCATCACATCGAATCATTGCAACAACCGTAAATGATCTTAGTTTGTTTCAAACAACTGATCATTCTTGCCATAGACTAGAAATATTTAAGAGCCCAAACAAATATGTCAAAATGTTTCAATGTTAATGTAAACAGTTATATTTAGGCTTGTAAGCGAACCGAACGTTCGGTGAACTGTTCGTGAACCGTTCGGCGGGAAGTTCGTTTATGTTCATTTATTTAATAAACGAACGGGCATGAACAAAATATTTGTGTTTGTTTAATTCAACGAACAAACATGAACACATGTTCCGTTCGTTCATTTATGTTCATGAACGTTCGTTTATGTTCGTTTATTAATGTCTGTTTATGTCTATTTATTTTATGTATTAATAGAAAATAATTAAATATTATCTGGATGAGTCATCTACTTAAAGGTATTATATTGGCTAATTTGTGTCCATTTATGTTTGTTTATCTTTGTTCAGTTATGTTCGTTTATAATTTAAACAAACGAACACAAATGTTCATTTTTTAAATAAACAAACATGAACATAAATATTTGTTCAATTAAGTGCTTGTGCTCGTTTAATGTTAAAAGAACGAACAAGAACATGCCCTTGTTCGTGTTCGTTCGACTTCTTTGTGATATATTATTATTTGCATTGATGAATACATCGGTCTTAAGCCCTGTCGATTTTATTGTGTTCGTTTGTGTTCATGAACACATTCATTTCCTTAACAAACGAACACAAACATAAAATAATGTTCGGTAAGTGTTAGTGAACCATTCGTGAACACATTATTTCCTTAACAAACAAACATGAACAAGGCCTTGTCCGTGTCCGTTTGGTTCGTTACAGCCCTGCTTACACTTGTGAGATATGATTACAAAAATTATATTTATTCCAAAAAATCAGTTTTACATACATTACAAAATAATTGATTTAAGATAACCTTTTATCATAAAATAATTTAAGAGGTACTCTGTGCGCAGACATTCGACCCATTTACTTCTAAGCTAATACTTTTAGTTTACCCTTCTAACACGTTAAAGAAATTATATAACATGGTCGATCATTTGAACGTAAACATTAAAAGTTATCAAGAAACAGAAAATGGAACATACCAAGCAAATTAAAAACCCTGATCAACGAGGTAGTCACCAAGCCTTTCAACAATCATGTTGCATTGGCCCGGAGCCATGGGTTCGTCATAGATGCCGATGATTATAGACATTCCAGTCTTCTTAACTGTAACGCCTCCAGCTCCCTTTAAAATACAAACAAAATCAAAACATAGCGACATAATTAATTGATTAGAATAAACTATTATCCAATATAAACAGTTAGTAAAAGTGTGATAAGGTGGCAAGATGAACGGGTTGGGTAATGGGTGGAAACGAGTCTGGGTTGAAAGTTGAAACAAGACGGGTTAGACCCACATATACTTTAATCTTTTTTTCTTTGTTATATATAACTAGTCAGGTGCCCGCGCTATGCAGCGAAGTACGTGCGTAAACCCGATGACGGTGCGTTCGTAACTCGAAATTGGACGCGTAACACGTGCAAAGCCAGTACCTGTGTAACTGACAGCTGAACACGCATAACCAGCACCTGAATGCATGTTACATGCATTAAAGATGCTTAACAGTCATCATGTGTGCAACTCACGTTGATTACGTGTGCGTTACGTGGTGTTGGGCGCTTACCAAGGTTGGGTAATGCTCGTTACGTGGTGTTGGACACGTGTTTATCGGGTATGGTACGCGTAAACAATGTCATCACGGAACTGACGCCTAAAATGTACAGCAATTTCAAATAAATCGATTTTCAAACCAACCCGTTTTGACCCGAAACCCATTTGGACCAGACACCGTTTTAACTCGAAACCCGTTTCGACCCGATACCCTTTTGACATGACCCCTTTCGACCTGAACCCATTCTGACCCGAACCAAATTAACCAGCTTTTGTATTGACATGTTCCGACTCTAATTCATTTTGACCCATGATTCGAATCGCCCAACCTGACCCATTGTCGTTACAAACCGGTAATGACGTAAATGTTAATTTTTTTTAATTAATAAACTCTAGCAACATCATACTCAAATTAAAGAAAATAAAATGTTCGTTTTTATAGAATAATTTTCTTAAAAAAATATTAACATGTGAAAAAGTTATGAACGTTTAAAAGTCGTGGAGGTAGTTTGTTTTAAATAAGGGGTAGATGTGTAACTATTCTATAAATTAACAAAATTTTATTAATGTTAGAGAACTAAAATTGAAACTATTATGTAAGAAACTAAAGTAACCGTACATGTTGTGCTATAAAGACAACATTACTCTTAAAATTTCTTAAATCTATGCATAGCATGTTGTACAATAAGCAACAAGTTAGGTACCTCTTGAAATTTAAGAGGTCCCTAACTCATGCTTTATATATAGATAGAGATAAGAGATTAAAATGTTAATTATGATCACAAAAACTATATATGTACATATTAAAATTTAAAGGGTAGACTTCGAGCATCTTTCAATCCATCCGACCCATTCATAAATAACGGGTCGAAATTGCCACCTTCAGTACGCATATACTCATAAGTCAAAAACGAATAAACACAACTAGTTTAAACCACTGTTTAACACAATGAAAATATCCCATGATATATGACGCACGTCTAAAAACTACAACAAAATTAACTTTTTCACACGAGTTATGAAATGTATATGCTAAATAGACCACCATATACAGCACCTTAGCACCACATTATCGTCCATTCTTAAATAATAATCAATTTGTTTATAAAAACCATTATGTATGGCATACTGATTGTGAAATTGTGTAGTATTTTTACATTACCTTATGAGCCATGATCAGTTTGTAATAAAAGAAAAAAAAAAGACTCTTTTAAGGGTAATGCCAATTATCTGAGCAAAAACGAGTGTCAAGTAATTACCTTTTTGCCTCGAATAACAGCTCCGGGTTCGCCTTGAATCACCATATACTTGGTTCCACCAAGGTGTAAGCCAGTTGGAGCCAGTGACCCGGGATTTTCAAAGTCATTAATGATGGCGGTTATTTCCTCTGGTTTTACCTGCCACATCAAATAAATCGATCAAAGTTAGTTCAACAAAGGGCCACTTTTAACAAAAGCATAAATAAGCTTACAAATTGCATCTTTAAGTTTCAAACACTAGTTTAACAATGAACAATCGTGACGGGCAAATTCCGTGATTTGGTCACTGATAATTTAATAAGACGATTATGTAGAAAATAGAAATACTTCCTCAAAAGCTTTTAAGTTAAGCAAGACACAAATGTCAGCACTCCAATTTAGCTAATATCATAGATTTGGGGTGTTTGGGATCTAAGCCCAAACTGCTTATTCAAAAATAATGCTTAATTCAGTCACAAATCACAAGATAAATAATTAGATAAGCAATCCAAACCTAAGCAGTTAGTGCAGAAAAATATCGGATATCGGTTGAGAACCGATATTTGAGATATCGGTAATCGCGGTGAGATATCGGTGGGATTCAGTAACTTTAGTATCATGCATAAATAATATATATAGTAGCACTTTAACGCTAACAACTTAGTATACACTCCTACTATTAACAAATTATCCTTTTGCAGCTTACAAAACACTAACAACTGTAGCAAGTAGGAACTGATTAAGACTAAAAACACCAACATTAAACACTAAAAGTTGAAAATTAAGACTTAATCGGTCAACAACGCCGACATTATCGGTACCGATATTCTGACCGATATTTTGACCGATATTTCACATGAGAAACAATAACCAAGATATCACCGAGATACCACCAAGATTGACTGCATAGATCCAAACACACTCAAAACTAGATGCAGTAGGGGTGCAAACGAGCCAAGCCACCCACAACCTACTCGAGATCGGATCAATAAAAAACTTGAAGCGATCCAAGCTTTTTCGATCTCGAGCCGAACCCGAATCTCAAATAAAGCCCGTTTGGCTACCAAGGCCGAGATCGAGCCTTGTATGGGAAGCTCGTTTAGACTTGTCAAGCATCAAATATTAATCAACGGCAATCGAGGTTTAACATGTCAATTGAATCACAAATCTAACAAATCGAAACAAAATTAGGTTAAACAAACATTGAATAACTGATCCTGAGAGTTATCAGATTCACTGGTTAAACAAATGTAAAAAAAAAAAAAACTAAGTTAAATATTGATAAATATAAATGGGAAAATTCCCACAGTAGCCCTTTTTTGGAGAGAGAAAATGTGTTTTAGCCCTAAATGCTCCAATATTCCAAAAATAGCCCAAAAAATATGGACTGTGGCAACACATTGGGATAAGATCCGACCATATTTCTAAACCAATTGTATTTTGACAAGTTTAAAAATTTCTGAAAATCCGACCAAATTTTTGAAAATCTCAAGGGACCCGTCCATATTTTCTCATTAAATAATTATCTCGGTGTGGACGGATTATAAATAAATCTTGTCGATGTGGACGAGATTTCAACTTATAAAAACAAAACCAAAATATCGTCTCCTTGGTACAAATTCCTCAAATGCGTATTGGAAGACGGAATTTAAAGAAACATTTTTCAAGGTTTTTAGAATTTGGAGAGATAAGTTAAGAAATATAAAAAAGAACTGTCCGCGAATACTGCTTTTGAGATAGTTATTTAGTGAGAAAATAGAGACAGGTCCCTCAAGATTTTCAAAATTTGGTCGGATTTTCAGAAATTCTTACACTTGTCAAAATACAATCGGTTTAGAAATTTGGTCAGATCTTATCCCAATGTGTCGCCTCAGTCCATATTTTGTTAACTATTTTTGGAATATTGTAGAAAAAAGGCTACTTTAGGATTTTTCCCAAAATAAATTGATCAAATTCAGATCCGAATACTAAGGCTATGTGTAGTGGAGAAGCTAAAGAATGGGGCGTTTCGCGCCATGTGGGGTGATAGCAATATCACCGGTAACGGATAGAAATTGAAATCGAAACTAAAACGGATAGTTCAACGGCTCGTTTTCGGATACAGACACACCACCGAATTAAACCAAAGGCGTAAACTTGTGATTAGATTCCAAAGATCACCATTCAAGTTGCCACACTTGAACTAGCATTGGAGAATCAATTTTACTCAAAATCCAATGAGATAAAATTAACACACAATATTTTTAATCAATCGTAAACTTCTCCTTCTCATTTCTAACATTTGGATACATATAGGATATAAAAGATTCAAACTACTAACCACTAACCCACGACCTCTAATTATGTGGGACTATTAACTAGAACATAAAACACTTGCAAATAACTAACTCAACATGGACTAATAATTAAATGAAAAGAAACATTAAGAAAGTTGAGTTTGGTGTAACTAAAAAAAGGAAATAAAGGTAGCAACATTTAATCAGATCATGGCGGGTCTTTGGGTTCGGGAGCGCGTAAACTTGTGACTATGTTGACCAATTTCATAAAATAAAGCCGATAAACGTCACCAAGAATATTCGACCCAACCCGGGTCGGAAGATGTCTATCAGCAAACGTCACCAAGAGGATGTCTATTTGACACATCCTCACATTTTTTTAAACAATTTTCATATATGGTCCTTATCTTTTAAGTCATTTCAATATATGATATTAAAATTATAGATCTATTCCAACTAAATCCATTACTACATATAATAAGTATTCTCCATATGGATTGACAAGAGACGATTAGTGAATTTTGAAGTTTTTATTATGGTTTATATTCAAAATAATATACAACAAAAATTCGATTAATAAGATGTGGAATGAGAACAATCGACTTAGACTAAATTCTGATAATGTTAGCGGTTAAGGCTTAGCCTTTAATACCTAAAAATACATATGATTTTAAAACTTAAAACTAAAAGTTTTCGGGTTGACCCGAAACCTAGAATTCGGACCCAATAACAAACCTGAATTACTTCGGTTCAGGTTCGGGTTAGTATTTTCTTGGGTTCGAGTTTCTTGGGTCAGGTTAGTTTGGGTTCAGGTACGGGTTTTCTTGGGTTGAATTTCATGTTACGGGTAAAAGTGGCAGCCCTACTTACAACTATTATAAATAAGAATCACTAAATTCATTTATGCAACTTTAAATCTTTTAATATTCTTTTTAACTCATAAAAATCACTATTATTTGAACATGGTTTTAATGTTTGTATGTATATTTCATTTTCCTGCCAATTACATTCATATGAAATAAACAAATCATTTTGTTATATTTAAATTTTCGGTTTTTACGTTGCTTGATTATACAATTTTTAATTGTAAAGTATAAAGTCAGTTAAAAATTTGTCATACACAGAATATTAATGACATCAAATTTATCATAATCAATCAATATTAAATTGTAAAGATTCTAAGGATAATTATATCATCAAAGTTCAGATATATGGTTTTTGGGATAATCATGTTTTTTTTATATAAACATGAGGAGATGTTCTCAGATGACATCATATTAATTGATTAAAAGCTATGATATTTTATGTGTATGAATATTTTTTTTATTAGTATCATGGATATATTATTATTTATCTAGAGTTGGTATGTAATTGGAGAACCTTTTTTGTCACACGGAGAACTATATATAGCTATATCAAAAGTTATAAGCAAGCTTATATGTTACTTTATTAAGAGTTACAAGCAGACATGGACTAAAAATTTTGATTTTTGATAAACAATGTATACCTGCTAATACAATCACAACAAATGTAGTGTAAAATGAAGTTTTTACCTGTTTGTAACATATTTGTGTAATATTTGTTATGTAATTTCTGTAATTTTAATTTAATTGTAATTGTATTAACATAACAATATATGATCAATTTGTTGACTGTATTTCACTTAATGGTCAAAGTTTAAAACTTTCAACAATTACCCATGTAATACACGGGCCTCAAACTAGTGTATATATATAAGACACATTTGAATAATAATAATAATAATAATAATAATAATAATAATAATAATAATAATAATAATAATAATAATAATAATAATAATAATAATAAAAGAAAAGGAAGAATGGGCGACATCTGCTTTTTCTCCCGAAAACCATCAAATTTGTCGCCCACTACGTTTGGCCTAATCAACATCAATCGGACTTAAAACAAATCAATGAAAGCACAAATTACAACAACTACCAAACAAATAAATCTATGAAAAATCAGGTTAAAAAATAAACTTATAAATATAAATTAATATTCAGCCGAATAACAATCGGAGTTGAACAGATCAATTGAATCACAAATCAGGTCATAAAATTGAAAAATATAAACTAATCAGATTCAGATCCGAATAACAATCGGACTTAAAATTAGGTTAAAAATGGTTAAGTGAACGTTGACTACCTGAGGAAAATTGGTTGACTGAGCCCACACGGTGCCGTCGTGACCGATAATAGCGGCGGAGGTGAGGTGGTTGCCTTCGATCTCGCACATCAAGTGCTCATCCACGTACGCTTGCCACGACATAATATTATTATTATTATTATTTTGCTTGTGGATGACTGGACGTTGAATTTGGTTCAGGTTTGTTTGGTTTAGAAGATAGAGGGAAGAAAATGAGAATATAATCTAATGATAGATGATAATATTCTTTGTTTTTAAGTATATTTTAATAATTATTTAATTTAAATATATTGGTTTTTTTTATTTCAACTATTATTTTTGTTCGTTGCCGGTTCTAACCAGAGGTGCATAAACTGGTTTAAAATTTAAAACCGGTTTGGGTTGAAACCGGTTTGGTCAACAAAAGTCAAAACCGATTTATAATCGGTTTTGGTTCGGGTTGAAACCGGTTTCTTACCATGTTACGATCGTTTTCAGTTCGGGTTTTGATTGTTTCCAGTTCGTGGTTTGACCGGTTTTAGCCGGTTTCGGTTCGGTTAACCAGTTTGGAACCGGTTTTGGTGGAGAAAATAACAAACCGGTTCCAAACCTACAGTTTCAATCAGTTCCAAACTTGTTTCGACATAAACGGCTTCAAACCGGTTCGGTTTCAGTTCGATTTTCGGGTCGGTTCGGTTGACTGGTTTATACGCCCACCTCTAGTTCCAACTAGCGAATTGCCTGCTGACGATCCCAACTTTTAACATGTTTGTTCCCAACGGTCCGCGACTAACAGAAACCTAAAGTCGTTAGTTGCAGGTCACCGGAAAAATGGTTTTGGCTGGAAACTCACATTTTCTCCCCGGAAACTTAACTTTTTTATCTCATGCATCTTTGTAACTTT
This sequence comes from Bidens hawaiensis, assembly GCF_021521415.1. Lineage (NCBI taxonomy): Eukaryota > Viridiplantae > Streptophyta > Magnoliopsida > Asterales > Asteraceae > Bidens > Bidens hawaiensis. The sequence continues at coordinate 67,619 of NW_027496442.1, read as the reverse complement.
GTATTGGACCTTTAGAAACCTTTTATAGTAAAAACCCCAATTATTGAGGTCGCCGGAACCCTGGAACCATCGTCGGAATCGGTTGGTGGTGCTCAAGTGGTGATGGTTGGTTGGTGGTGAGTCAATTGGTGGCGGGTGGCGGTGTTCAGGTGGTGTTTTCCGGGAAAAAAAATTGTGAGTTTTCCTGCCAAAACCGTTTTTTCCGGCGATCTGCAACTAACGGTGTTAGGATTCTGTTAGTCGTGGATCGTTGGTAACAAATACGTTAAAAGTTGGGGCCGTCAGCAGCCAATTCACTAGTTCGACCCGACAGCAATCAAAATGTGATAGTTGGGATTAATAAAAACCACTATGCATTTGTTTTACAATATTCCTTTTTAATAAGGTTAATTTAGGCTTGTGAGATTGATAGTTTGGATTCCGAGCTCACTCGTGTTTTTTTCTATCGTGTGTTACATCAGAACTCGAGTTCTGCTCTTAGTACAACGGCTATCAAGTGGCAGCCGGTGGTATGGTTTCCCTGGGAACGCCTAAGCCAAACTTTGAAAAGCCAGCGTGAACCCAGTTAAGACAACATAGTCTAGCCAGAGTGGGGTAATAGTGAGGAGTGCGGTGGCCTAAACACTAATAGTCGTCGTTCAAAAAGAAATTAAGGGTGTTCTTCGAGTAACTTTCTCGAGTTTTAGCTCAAGAGAAATTGACCCAAATAACGTCGGGTTGTTTGGGTTTCGGATTGAACGGGCCAGGTTTCAGGTTTTACAAATTAAAAGAAAAATATTTCACCGTTAACGAGATCATAAATATCGACTCATACTTATACAAATACTAATACATGTATTTTTGTATACACATAACCAATTACTACAAGTATTTTAACTATTATTTAATTTATAATATTCTTTTTTTAGATGACAACACTACGTGATATTCTTTGACGTTACGTTTAGGGCTGTTCACGAGCCGAGCCGAACCGAGCGAAGGGCTGCTCGTTGCTTGGCTCGTTTACAACCGAACCGAACCGAACGGCTGAAATTCGAACCGAGCGAAAACCGAAACGAGCCAAAATCGAATCGAGCATTTTTCGATCCAACATCGAGCGATTTCGAGCATTATTTATTTAGTTTTCAATTTAAAATTTTCAATAAGAAACAAATTTGAAGGTTGTAAATAATATATATTTTATAAATAAATTAGTAGTTTTTAGACAAACATGTAATATATGGTAAATTTCTATTAAAAGTAAGTTTATAGTGAGATATAATGATCATGTAAACAAACTTTTAGTATGCTAAAAACTTGAATCGAACAAATAAAACTATAAAATTGATGGAATATGAAAATTTTAAAGGGGTAAAAATAATTGTAAGCTTATATGTTTTATCTATATATTTATATATTTGTTCATATATAATTATATATAAAATAAATTAAAAATATTCGAGCCGAACCGAACCGAGCAGACCCTTGCTCGTTGCTTGGCTCGTTTACAAACCGAACCGAGCAGAGCGGCTCATTTTCAATCGAGCGAAAAAACGAGCGAGCATTTTTCGAGCAATTTTCGAGCGAGCGGCGAGCAAGTTCGAGCGACGAGCGGTTTGGACGGCCCTAGTTACGTTACACCAAAATTACTCTTTTTTTAATAAATGATGGACTTGGAAACTCTCAATTTTAATCGAAAGAGAAAGTTTTATTCAACATTTTGTTATCATTAGGACAAAGACCCTTTGATATCTGATTTATAACCTTTTAGAAATGGCTTTAAGATTCTAGATTAATTATATAAGTTGTAAAGAAGTGTCATATTTATAATGCCATAATGGTGAGGGTTTATGTTTTATTAAGTTGGACGGAGTAGTGTTCCACATATGGGAAGGAGTTTGGGTCAGTACCGAAATGGCCACTTGGTGTTTCCGTCAAAAAAAAAAGTCTCGTGAGTATAGACGGTGCATGCTCATTCATTAAACCAGCTCGCTTTTAGGCTTCAACTCGGGCTTACACGTTAGGTCAGTTTAATTTGAGCTTTTATAAGCTAACCTCGAGTAACCCACAAATGGCTCGAGTGAAGTAACAAACTATATAACAAAATCTAGCAACTAAAACGAGAGTATTTACACACGCGTTAATTAACTTAATGTTACCATCAAATAATCATATGAAGGTTAACATAACAGTATAAGCAATAAAAACACGACACAAATAGATCAAAAAGTTATTGAACTTGTGCAGTCGATGCAATATCGTATAACAAGAAACCGGAGATAGAAACTCCAAAACCGACACATGGATTATGTTTATGTACTCGTAGGAAAATGGAAAATATAGATAAACATATGTGTTATTGAATAATAATGAGGAGTTCTACATCCCCTGGTCAACGAGATAATCGCCCAACCTCTCGACAACCATGTTGCATTGTCCCGGTGCAACGGGCTCATCATAAAAGCCCATAATCATGGCCTGACCCGTTTTCTTGATGCATACTCCTCCAGCTCCCTGTTAAATCAAATTTAATACGGTTCAGTAACACATAATAATGGACACGTGGGGTCGCATTATCGCATATCATACTTTTTGAGTCTATATTTTTGACAATAGACTCGGTACATTAGGTGTGTGTAAACAAGCTGAGCCCGAGCTCGAGTCAAGCTCAGTTCGTGAGTGATTTTTCAAGCTTGAGCTCAGATTGGGCTCGACATTTTTATTATTAGTTATATATTTTACATATATTTATAACTATTTTTATATATTTTAATTATGTGTAACAAAATATATATTGTTTACTTATTTGTATCCTAAATATATATATAATAATAACTGTTGAAATATATGTTTAATATATCAAATAAAAATTATATAAAAAATAGGCTTGCAAGCCGGCTCGAGCTCATGCTCGTTTATTAAACAAGCTTGTTTTTAAGCTCGAGCTTGTATACGCCCGACTCGATTTGAGATTTTAGCGAGATGATCTCGAGTAGCTCACAAGCGGCTTGGCTCGTTTGCAACCCTAGGTCCATAAGAGGTTTTATTTATTTATTTATTTTTTATCTGTATTAAACGATAATTTAACATGTTGCTTAAATTACGAAATCGAGCTGGCTCAAGCTCAACTTTTCAACTCGTTAAAATAAAATAGTCAAACCGAACCAACTCGTTTAACTTCAAGCCCAAGCCCATCCGGCTTGGCTCATTTACAAGCAAAAAAAATGGATTTGTTTGCATACCTGTTTGTTATTGTATGCAAGAATTATTTATTTATTTATTTATTTATTATTTTATAACTTTTTTTTTTCATTTTGTTACTATTGTATGCAAGTAATATATGTACATCAGTACATGTATAAAAGAATGTTTATATTCAATGCGAAAAATGAAAGCATGTACAATGTACAATGTACAATATAACATGCTGCGAAAATCATATGGTCAACGATATTGAGTACAGTGGCAGTTTCGACTCGTTACTTATATACGGGTTGATTTGGGTTAATTTTGTCTAAACGGGTCAAACAGAAAATTAGAGAAACAACTGTCAGCAGATGAACCAACCCGACCAGGCGCGTTTTGACCTGTATATTAACTATTAACTAACAAATGACAGGTTTTGGCCAGAACGCGTGTAAGTTAATATTACCTTCTTTCCACGGATAACAGCACCAGCCTCACCTTGGAGTACCATATATTTTGCACCCGCGATGAACATACCTGTCGGGGCAAGGTGACCGGTTTCATCAAATTCTTTGATGATGCCTTTCATTTCCTCAGGTTTAAACTGAAAAAAAAAAGAAAAAAAAAACAACAGTGACAAATGTGAATTTCATAACCAACAGAAAATTTTTGTTTTTTTTAATTCAAATAAATTAATTAGGAATGCAACATCTCAAAATCATATCCTGTAATTTAACATGTTTAAGTTATAATGATCAAGGTATTATACACATTAAACTCAAGCGTAGCAAACTATCATCATGCGATTAGACTCATGAATCGTTCATTAAACGATGCCATACACGAATCTACTAATAAACGCACATAAAAATGTACGAACACGAACAGAGGCCGTGTTTGTTCAATTTGTGTTCAAGAAAATTCGATAATATGTTCGTTTATGTTCATTAATGTTTGTCTATGTTTGTTCATTATAGGTTTTAAATACATTTTAATGACTTTTGTAATCTTATCATACAGATTCAAGCAAACGAAATAACTATAAAACAAAAATATACACGGGTATTATGTGATTAATTTATACGTAAAATTAATATGAACATGAATGTTGAATAAAACATTGTTTGTGCCCGTGATCCATTCATGGACAAATTCATGTCCTTAATGAACCAACACGAGCAAAAAATTTTGTTCGGTTAGATGTTCATTAACCGTTCACTTGTCCAATAAAAGCATTGTAACAATTGTGTTCAACAGGTACCGTTATCATTAAAAATAACGACACCGAAAACATGAAAATGAGATAATGGTACCGATCGTGCTAGGTCACTGTCGGTACCATTAAAATTACCAAGACCGAATGGTATCAATATTGGAAACAAAGTACCAGTATTAAAAATACCAAAACCTAATGGCACCAATACCGAAAAACATGAAAATAAGTACATGTACCGATTGGTTCGGTACCATTAACAAAACCTAAATATACCAATTGTGAAAGCTTAATAATAATAATAATAATAATAATAATAACCTGTGGAAACTTAGCACTCTGAGCCCAAACGGTACCATCAAGACCAAGAATAGCAGCAGACGTCAGATGCTGACCAGTGCCTTCAATGTCACACATCAAGTGGTCATCTACGTAAGTTTGCCACGACATTTTTACACGATAATATTATTATAAAATATTAGTCTCTCTCTGTGTTTAATTAATTCAAATTGATATATATACACAGTGCTAATCGCTAGGGTTAAATAATAAACATCATTCGTAAAGCAACGGTGTCCGACGACCGCTTCATACGTCCATTCAATTAACCATCATTCTCGCCGGACTTATCGCCGGACCGGTGAATATTAAGTTTAATTTGAATTAGGATATTATGCTTTTAGTCCTTTTAAGTTATTAACTAGTCGTTCTTAAACTAAAGAAATATCAAGAGACATCCTTTACGTTTTAAAAACCTTGCTCGTTTCGTCCTTTTCACTAACGGGTCTTGGATTTTTCCGTTAAGGTTAAACTACTGTCATGTGCAAGGCACATGACTACGGGTTTAACGGAAAAATCTGACGTCCGTTAGTGGAAAGGACGAAACGAGCAAGGTTTTTGAAACGTAAAGGATGTTTCTTGATATTTCTTTAGTTTAAGAACGATTACTGGAAAAAGTTGTAAATTAGTTTTACTACACTTTTCGTCTATTATGTTTTTATAGCTTTTTTTTTCAATAGTCGTCCTTAAACTAAAGAAATATCAAGAGACATCATTTATGTTTTAAAAACCTTGCTCGTTCCGTCCTTTTCACTAACGGGTGTTGGATTTTTCTGTTAAGATTAAACTACTGTCATGTGCAAGGCACATGACACTGGGTTTAACGGAAAAATCCGACGCTCGTTAACGGAAAGGACACAACGTGTAAGGTTTTTGAAACGTAAAGGATGTCTCTTGATATTTCTTTAGTTTAAGAACGGTTGCTGAAAAAAGTTGTAAATTAGTTTTATTACACTTTTCGACTATTAAGTTTTTAGTTTTTTTTTGAAGTAATGGTTCTTGAACTAAAGAAATATCAAGATGCATCCTTTACGTATTAAAAACCTCGCTTGTTTCGTCCTTTTCACTAACGTAAGTCGGATTTTTCCGGTAAGTTTAAACTACTATCATGTGCAAGGCACATGATAGTATGACGATGGGTTTAACGAAAAAATTTGACACCCATTAATGGAAATGACTAAACGAGTAAGTTTTATAAAATATAAAGGATGTCTCTTTGTTGTCAAAAAAAGTTATAAAATTTAAAAGATTAGAAATGTAATTTACTATATTTTGAATTTAGTATTTTTTTATTATAAATATTAAATACTGGGTATTAATTTATTTTCAATATAATATAGACAAATCACTCTTATAGTCACCAACTAGTCCGAAATGTAAAATACTATTGTAAAAAAAATAACCAAGTCGTTAAAACACGGCATCACACCAGCAGATGGACTATTTTCGTTTTACGGGTGTAGTGGTTTGTAGTCTAAAAATCGCCCCCACTTATTTTATTATTATTTTCAACCCACAGCCCGACGACAAATCTATATTGCCCCCCACCCCAACTTATCGCTCGAATATCACCCGGGGCAGTGTTGTAGCCCCTTGTCGCCCAAAAACCATCCAATTTGTCGCCCACTGCGCATAGACAAATGGTAAGAAACCCAGTAAAAAAACTAAAAAAAAACGTTGATTACTTGTACATTAATGCATAATAAGGTGCAACTCTTTTCTAAACGGAACTTACATCGAAAGACAGATGGAAATAAGCATGTCGTAACGATATATTTGGAACTAAAAAAATATATATTTTAAAAGTTATTAAAAATAACAAAAGATGTTGAAACAAACAAAAGTGGCCACGTGGACCAGTAATTCGTAAGTATAGTAGACGAAAAATTTAATTGTTAGGCCAATCGGTGTGGGTTAACACCGGGGGTGCCACCACCACCCTTACCGCCCCCTTCCAGCATTAACCCCTTACCGTCCCCATAATGCCCTATTAACCCCTTCAGCACGGTGTTTAGCGCCCACCTCATGCTGACTCGAATCTATGCCCCCCCCCCCTAGTTAGTCGTTTAGCTTGCGAAAATGCATATTTACGTGTGTTCTACATGATCAAAACTCGTATATAACACTTGTTGCCCTCTATTTAAGTGTATCACATTTTTACTTGTGTGGCATTGATCAATAAGCAATTACCATTACCCTTTCATCTAGTTTTTTAAATTTCTATTAAGTATTACTTATAGGCTTAGGGTTGTCATAACATGTCGGACACGACACGATAAAACACGATGACCTGTTGTACTAAACACGAACACGACACGATAACTAATCGTGTCATTTTTTCCAAACACGAACACGAACCTGTATAGTAACAGGTTAACCTGTTAAGTAACAGGTTAACCTGTTAAGACCTGTTAAGAGACATGTTTAAACATACAATAAATAATACATGTGTAATGAAAACAAAATTTTCAAAACAAGCATAAAAGTCTTAGTTATTACAAAATATATGAAACAAAAAACCACAAATCCATGACATACTTGAAACAAAAAACCACAATCCTTAACATATATGAAACAAAAAACCACAAATCCATGACATACTTGAAACAAAAAACCATACAACCAAATCATAACATCCATTAAAAATATAATAGCGGGTCCTAACAGACATAAGTGAAATGCCGTATATAAGTATGACTTTAGGTTTAGGACTCTAGGGGTGTATATTTATATATTATTTTTAAATTAAAAATCTACACAAGTTACTAACATGTTAACAGGTCTTTAACCTGTTAGGACACGAATTTTAACATGTCTTAAATAAGTCGACCTGTTTATGACACGAAACCTGTTAAGCTCAGACCCAAACTTGTTAAAACCCGTGTCGTGTCGTGTCGTGTTAACAGGTTTGTGTCATAAATTGACAGCGGCTATAGTTCAAGTCCAACTATTAACTTTTAATGAAGAACTTAATTTAGATAAAACAGTCATGTTGCTACGAGTTATAAACGGCGTTGAACGTTATAAATCCGAACGACCAACATGTTCATATAATGATTCTCTTATTTTAGTTGCAGTGTTTCACGAAACAAAGTTCGAAATAAATTTAAACCAAATTTTGAACATACAATAAAAAAATCGATCAACGACTTCTGCTTTACTCATACGTTACCCTATGACCGGTTTTCTACTCGTGTTACTCCACAATCTCGAGTACTCCAATATGTAAATCAGAATGAAACAAATGTAGAGATTATGCAGACTTATAAACTAAGAGATCAAAGTGATTATGGTAACATAAAAAAAAGGTTAATCGCCAACACGATAAGATCTTCCTCTGAACGCTCCATTGGTGTTGCTACTTTCACGCATTGGCGTATATTTCCGAACTCCAATCCTATACTTTGCGACGATCTTATGCCTATGCAATCTCGAATTAAGAAGTTTCAAAGAAAGTGACACGAAAAATAGTTATAAAGGAAACATGTCAAAAAATCGGCCCAGTATACTTAATGCATAAAATCTCCAAAATTATTCTATTATAAATATTATTATTTTCATTAAAATAATATTATTTCTTAATCATATTTGATACAAACTAATAATTTATGGGCTTTTAGATAAAGTATAAAGTTCCCAAAATTATTCTATTTTTGTTAAAATAATATTAGTTTTTTAATCATACTTGATACACAATTAGGCAGACTAATAATTTATGGGCATTGTATCTTACCATTTATTGAAAAAAATAATGTTTCAAGCTAACACAACCGGTACAAAAAAGCAAAAAAAAAAAAAAGAAAAAAAAAAGAAAAAAAAAGGAAAAAAACGAAGCCATTTTGACCTGTTACCTGACCCGTCCATTTGACCCGTTACTTGATAAAAGTAACGAAGCCATTTTGACCTGTTACCTGACCCGTCCATTTGACCCGTTACTTGATAAAAGTATTTTTATTAGTTGGTATGCAGAACTAATAAAAAAGGATACACCAACTTAGGTGTTTGCAGCATAAACTTTCCCCCGGATAGCGGATGTAAAACTGTCAAGAAATAGTATAGGTGGCCCGCTATGATGCCATATAGATCGGGCCCGAGTGGTGAGCCAAATATCACATCCATAGCAAGCATGGCCCATGGCAAATAGAATGCCTGCAAAATAGTGTGGAGCGTTTACAGACGGCAATTTCAACCCGTTTACTTATATATGGGCCCGCCATATTTTATCGTCACAGGATATAACGGTAAAATATATAAACTAAGCTCACCTTTTACAGTAAAAGTTATAACGAAATAAAAAAGTCGACAGTAATTTTTTTTTACTTCAAAAAATTGGCATCTGCTTCGTGGATTAAGGCTTACTGGATTTTAATAATCCATACTAAAGGCTATTAGCTGATAATAATCCCAACTGAGTTTATCGCCACTGCTGGTCCCAACTTTAAAAAAAAAACTGGCTCTCAGTGGTCCGTTAAAAAAACTTAACGGCGTTAACCTTTTTTTAAATTTAAAAATGATTTTTAGGGCTTTTGATCAGAAGGATGATACGAGTCGATTGATGCTACATTCTGACATTTGCCTATGCTTCTAATATTACAGTTTTTTGTTGTCATATTTAACGCGCTAATGGGTCAACCCATAAACCCGACACATCCTATAAACTACCAATGTACAGCCAAACACACTTTGATCATAATCCAACCCGCCCGTTTGGTAACCTCATAGTTATATATGTGTTGATCTACAAAAAAAAAAACGCGTGGGTGGGTGGGTGTATCTTTAGTTGCACGAGCCCGTAAATGTTGATGTTGGCATTTGGAAATTCCCTGCTCCACATGTACAAGAGCATAAAAACGAGCGATACACCCATAAAGTATGACTCGACGAAAGGTAAGGCGGATAACACCTTAACAACCAGATAATATTGTTTTAAAAAGATAAGCATAACATATAAACATGTTGCAGCATGATGACATCTTTCACAAACCATAAGCGTTAACGATCCGAATATCATCATCCATAAGAAGTCTGCAGTTCGCCTGTTAAACGGCCCGTTCTCCAGTTGAACTCCGTATCTTGCTCTAAACCAAAAAAAAAAAAAAAATTCTTGCCAATTTTCAAAACATGAATACTTATATCATGACTGAAACATTAACTATTTAAATCACTCACATCATTAATAAGCGGATCCCGAAATTCATAGAGAACGGGCCAAGAAATACGAAGTTTGTAAGAAGTCTCCACACCTGAAATAACAAGTTAAAACAAACATGTGACAAACTTACAATTGTCATCTAACTATCTTCTTTTTTTTTTTATTATTATTAAAAGATGTCATACCTGAAAATGATAAAAAAACCTCCTTATGTATTAATGCAATATAATATATTGGCAGTAGCTGCAATGAAACTGCTGCAGTAGTCATCAAACATAAGGTCCCATATGCCTTGCTTATAGGTGGAAGTGAATTGTACCATCTGCAAAAATTATTAATAGATATTATATCAACTTGTTAACTTTTAAAAACTAAAAATATATGCATCATTAGAAAGTAGTGTTTACATCGATACTGAAGGCCCACGGGCAGCAAGCTGCACCGCTAGCCCTTTCTGGATAGCAAAACTAAGCCATTTAAAAATTGAAATAGTCCCACTGTTTCAGAAACTTCTTATGACACATTCAGTTAGTGATGTAATGTCAATATATAACCTAAAAACAATGTTAACAATCACATATCCACATTGACAGGGGTGTGCATGGTTCAATTTGGATCAGTTTTGGGCTAATACCGAAACAAAAACAGAAACTTTAGTTTTTTGAATTTTCGAAAACTGTTTGGTTTCGGTTTTGAAAAAGCTTGAAAATTTTGGGTAAAAAAAAGCTGACACAAAATAATGAATTTGGGCTTGAATTATTTTGTTAATTAATAACTAATTGATTATACACATTTCGGCTAAATTATTCGAGTTACATATTCATTTAATTTTATAAGAATTACTTAAAACAACAAAAATAAAAACAGGGTTTCCCTGGATTCGGGAGCAGTGTTTTCACGGTGGGTCATGCTGCTTTAAAAGATGCTCTATGCAAAGTGACCAAATACAAGAAAGCATATGTTTTGACAACCAATACGCGTTTATACCATTTGCTTATGATACTTTTGGTTCCTTGCCTGAAGCTGTGAAACTACTTAACCGAGGCCGACAGGTCATGCATAGTCTGTTATGACTTATGACCCCAATATTTATAAATGTAGTTTTCAAAAGACTTGTTTTCTACTATTCAAAAGGGCTAGCGACACAGCTTGTTACTCGCTTGCTTTTTATTTTGATGTAAAAGTTAATATTTTGAATAAATAAAAATAATTAAAAAAATTTGAAAATAAATAAATTCCGTTCGTTTGCTTCGGTTTTATTATGTGCAAAACAAAAACCGTACCATAAGTTCGGTTTCTACACTCCTATTGGTATAATTCACTTTAAAAACCTATACAAATGCTTCTAAATCCAAACTCAAATCGATTTACGCATATTAATCATCAACATGACTTAAAACAACACTTGGATTAGCAAATACGAGTCGCAAATGACACGCGATCGTAAAACTATGATAATAAACAAACACAGTTGAGATAATTTGCATAGATCAAAACTGTATATAATAATAATAATAATAATAATAATAATAATAATAATAATAATAATATAAAACGTTACGTACTCTGCAGGTGACGACATTAATTCCAACAGGAGGATGACGTATTATGAAGACGTTCAGAAATCAGAATGCATGCATTTTTATTTTGTGTAAATTTTGTTATTATACGGGAAGATTGGTTTGTGACTGTACCCGACCCGTTTTTAAATTGAGTGGGTTATAAAAGTTATTCTTAGATTTGGATGGTTTTAGGTAAAGCATCGAATGGAGCGAAGGCTTGCTCGGATGGTTCGTTTACAAACCGAGTTAAAATTGAATGAATATTTTCTGAGTATTTTTCGATCGAGTGTCGACTGTTAAGTAATTTGGATAGCGCTAGTGCGAGGACTAAGGGCGTAAAGTGTGAATTGATAGTTTCTTAATTATACCCGACCCGTTTTTTTAATGAGAAATTCCCCAAAATAGCCTATTTTTTCTGTTGGATCTGACGGAATTTTAACACCGTCCAACGGAATTTTTTGCCCTTTAAAATCGTGCCACGTGTCAGCGTATTAATGGATCCGACGGAGTTTTTAAAAAACCGTACGATCCGACGAAATTTTAGTGAGTACGATGGAATTCTTCATATTGTATCTCTCAAACCCTAAATCTCCATAACCAACCTCCGTCTTCATCTTTCTTATTTCTCTACAAAATCAAGCAAATCAATAGTGCAAATTTCTTAGTTTTTCGAGGAGAACACAACCATAGTATTCAATTTATTTCACTCTAGAACTCAAAATAAAAAAATCCCTGAATTGAAAAATATAGGGTTTGTCGGACAAGTTAAATAGTCGGATCACACGGAAGCATGAACTGAACCGTCAGATTCGACCATTTATTATTACGCCAGTTTGTTCATTAATCCGTTGGAAAATATCGTAAACTGTCGAATCCAATGTAATATCATGCTTTGTAGTGCGTCCTGATAGGGTCATTAATCCGTCGGATCAGCAATGGTTTTTGTCGGATCCGACGGAATTTTTAGGCTAGTTTTGGAATTTTGGTTGGATTATTTATCAAAAACATTGATCAAAATAGGCTACTTAAGAAAGTTCCCCCTTTTTTTTAATTAAGCATGTTAATTTTAAGGTCTAATGAACCCTTTTAACCCATGACACGTTTCACCATTAAACAACACATGAACACTGTCCTATACACCTAACACGTCTTAAGACTAAAATAAGCATTTGACCACCCCCCTCGTAACCTTGGCACATAACATGGCTAAACCAACACAAAATCATTGATGCATGGTTTGTAAGTCATTTGAGTTATTTTAAGCTGTGTTCGACTATCAACTTTGGTCAACATGTTACACTTTATAGCCAAAACTATGGTCACATCATAAGACCCCTAGTCACACCCAATATATATAGAGTGTAGTTACTGTACGCTACTGCCTTAACGTACGGTAAGTACGCGAGACGCTCAAAGGAAAAACCCTAAAACGCTCAGAAAACACTCACAAAACTTAAACGCTCAAAAAATGGTCTTCGTGAAAAAAGTAAAAAATTGATCGATTAACCAACCAAAACTGTTTTTTTTTTTACGAACAAATGATTGATTGGGTATATATTGACGATTCCGAGATGTTTGGATGTGATTTCATGGATCGATTCGTGAAAAATGGATTCGCGTACGTAATGTACGTTAAGCATTAATGTATTGGATCTTTTCTATATATATATAAACAAATTAGATATATTAAATATGGAATAACCAATGTAAAAAAACTTTACATGTGTAAAAACTTATTTGTATAATTTTAATCATGAATATGAATATAAAAAGTGATAAAACTATACTTAAATAATAATATTAATATATATATATATATATATATATATATATTAATTGATTGTTAAGAGTTTTTAAAATTCTTAAATTGTTTAAGAGTTCTAAAATAATACATCTTATAACATGCACATCTTTATTCTAAAATAGTTTTATGGCCTATGGGGGAGGAGGTTGTGTTAACGATTCTTTGTCTCAAAAAGAAGCCATGCATGTTCTAATATTCCTACTATCATCATCATCATCATCATCGTACTCAGTATATCCCACCAATAGCAAAGCTATAGTAGGGTCTGAGGAGGGTAAGATATAGACAGCCTTACCTCTACCCCATAAGGATAGAAAGGCTGCTTCCGGTGAGACCCCCGGCTCGATAGTAGTTTTGCATCAAGCCTTGGACATAAGGCACATAGCACTCAATCATCGGGACACCGGCTGATCGGTGCATGTACCCTTGTCTTTCGGCTATCAACGCCACTACATGATGCCTGATTAACCGTCCGTCACTTTTAACGTTATTTTCACGAGATTAGTAAAATAACGTCAAAATTAGTGCAATTTCAATTTCACGTCAAAATTAGGAATATTAGTAAAATAACCCTAATATTCCTACTATAATAGTACCATATATGCTGATTCTTTATATATGGAGACCGAATCTTAGCAAATACACACCAAGTATCAACCGGTACCTTTAACTACATAAATTGTACATTCTTCTTTTGTTTCTAAGAAAAGCATCCAAAATCTTCAACAAAAGTGCTATAATTTGAATTTCAACTTTTTAAAGATTTACGTATTTTATTTTATTTTGCATGTAAAAAGTGGCCCTTGTCAAAGGAGGCCATTATTGTCCATTTTTTTATTAAGGTCCTCAAGTTTTTGCTAGTGTTCCAACTAGTCCTTTTCATTTTTTATTTTGATTTTGTACGAATACCAAAACTTTGGACCATTCGGAGACACACTTCGTGTGTGTGTGTATATATGTTTAGTATGAGGTAATGGAATGGGCTATGGAATGGAATGAACACGGTAATGGAATGATATATTGCCATTCCATTGACAAGTTTGGTTATCATGTGGGAATGAAATGAATTATTAGTTTTTTTTTGGTAAGCTAGAAAAAACCAGAATAAGATAAAAATGGTTGTGAGTGGCGGTGGGATGGTGGTGGTGGTGGGCAACGAGCAGTAATGGTGGTGGTGGGTGGTGGGCGGCAATGGCGATGGACGGGAGGCGGGGGCGATTGTTGGTAGTGGTAGGTGGTGGTGGTGGTAAGCGACGGGTGGCGGGCGGTGGTGGTCGGTTGGTGGTGGTGGCGCCGATAGGTGGTGAAGGGTGGTTGGTGGTGGCAGCGGAGGTGGGTGAAGATGGTGGCAGGCGGCGGAGGCGGTTGATGGTGGTGGCGGGCGGCGGAGGCGAGTGGTGGTGGTGGCCGGCGGCAGTGGGTAGTGGCAACTGTAGAGGCGGTGGTGGTGAGAGGACAATGGGTAGTGGTGGTGGAGGTGATATAGTGTGAAAGAAGGATGGAATGAAAAAAAAAAACGAGGGTGGATGGAATGAAGTTGGGGTGTTTTACGGGGAATGGACATGGTAATTGGTGATTCCATTCCATCGACCAACCAAACACATCTTTTTTCATTCTATCGTAATGGTCCATTTCATTACGCCTCTCATTCATACATACTAAACGCTACCTTAGGGTTAGAAGTTTTCAAATACGGGTTTTGGTTTTTATTTAAGTTCTTAACTATATAAAATTATGAAATTTTTGGTTTTTGATCGGATCCCCTAATCGATTTTTGTTCGATCTTCTTCTCTTCTTTGTCTTCATTAGTAGCAATTTTGACTTTAGGCTAAAGATGGTTTATAAAGTAAACTCACTGTTCGAAAACTCGATTTTGCCTTTTCTAGGTAACATGTATAACTCATTCGATTAACATGATTCTCTACTTAAAAAGGTTATGTAACTAACATATCTATAATTATACGTACGATAAACGTACTTTACGAATGTAAAGAGAAACTCGAGTTAATGTTTATATATCTTAATAATATAATACCAACAACATATAATAATATCTAACAAATATAGCATTTGAAGGAAATAATTTTGAGAATATATAAATCACATTTGTCTTTTTTTTCTTTTTTTTTTACTATAACGTGTACATAAATTAAATATGTCTTTTCTTTACCGTATACGGTGTTTCTTTGCATATTATTGAAAACATTTCTTAACATGTTCTCCAAACAGTATGATCACTCCTCATGCGCCCATCCATATGTATATGGTGTGGCTAATTCACACAACGGTGTATTAGCCCTATGCGTTATCGTCACAATCTAATGTTTTAGTTGGACATATTTGCTCATCCCCGCATAGTATATGTGTCTTGTCGTGATTGGCTTCAATTGGTACGCTTCTAAGGAATTTAATCCTTTATATTATAACCATCGATCGATCACCTGAATATATATTATCTGATTCTAGACATTGCGACCGGGATCAGGCCAGAAGGTGGAGTACTTCAGCCAGTCAGCCTCTTGTGGGCTTGTAATGGAACACTCCTGCTGTGCACACATGAAAATGACAATAAAAATAAAAATTGTAAGGTTATGGTAAAGTTCAAAAAAATAATAATATTGACAACAATCATAAACATAATATGATTAAATAAATCTTTATTTATATTAACCTTATCCGTTAAAAACTAGATCGAGTGAAGCTATATGGCTATATATTACTTAGACTAATATTTTCACATACATGTCTAGTTAGCTTGTCACATTAGCTTTTTATCTAAACACATATTTACCTCAACGCTACCATACTCATCATTCTTACATGCAACTCACATCATATTTTTTAAATAATAATCGTGTGAGGAAGAAAATAAAGGAAAAAATGAAAACTGCGCTTAGCCTGAACATAGCCATGAACGTTGCATCAGCCGAAGATGGATCACCGATGCAGTGATGAAGATGATCTTACAAATAGTTTTTTTTTATAGAATGTTTATATCTGATTATCTTTTCGCTGATAATATATATGATCGTACCATGTGAAAAGAAAGAGATTAGATGAGTGAGTAAAGGCCAAAGGGTGTAGACATGCATGTGAAATTTTCTTCTAACCATTTTTGTTTCTAATTAGCATTTCTTTATTTTCTTTTACTTATATAATTATAGGGGAAAGTTAACGTATAAACTAAAAATACCCGGAAGAAACCGTTACTCGACTCCACTATCAGACTAGGGCTTATTACTATAAGCCAATGGGCTCAATTAGGTTACAATATATAGAGAGAACAACATTCATACTTGTTCAACTAGTTTTACCAATCCGTCTTTTTTGGAAAACTAGCCGGCTAGCTAATTGAAGCGAAGAAAGATGGACGGTATATAATTGACCCGGCCGCCATCACTTGTTTTGTAATGTTAAAAACAAAACTCTTTAGTTCTTTTGTATCCGATCAATTAGCCACCTTATAGGCGAACCAATCAAAGCTCGGGACCTGGCTTAACCGGTCTAACTAGTTAAGGTTCTCCCTTGTTGCTCATTAAAAAGGAATAGGAAACATATTCCAGAAATTACGGCTCATATTTTGGTTCACTTTTTATTCTTATGGTTTCCATTCTAAAAGTAGAAATCAAGTATTTATGTCATGATTTTGTTTCATAAGAAATACATGAAACTAGGTGTTAAAAACGTATTTTAATAACCAAAGGACATTTGGCTCAATAGGACCTAAACCCCACAATAACTATTAAAAGAATCATATTTAAATTTAAATTCATATAAATGTAATAATTTATAATTAGGAGCATAGAATTAGATACTTCTTTTGCTCTTTTTCTTTTCACAGTGTGTTGCTAGCTTATTCTTGGTAATAAGAACCAATGAACCATCAAAAGAGATAAAGAGAAAATAGCTTTTTTTTCTTTTTTAATTGATATTCTTTCATATTCGAATTATTTACCTTTTTTTAGCTAGATTTAGTTTCATATTACTTGTATTTGTGGAGAGAGAGAGAAGGGGGGGGGGGGGGGTGTATAGAGAGTAAAAAGGAGGCAAAACTCACCTCTTTGATATCAGTTGATGATGATGGAGTGCACCCCATTACCAGTTCCTCCAATCCTGATGCTGATCTTCCTCCTATCTTGTGATGTTGTTGCTGTTATTTAAATTTATAAATAAAAAATAAATATGCATAGATTTATTTGGTAGCCTATAAATAAGTCAGGTAGCACGTATTTAATTATACCTTTTAATGGCTCATAGAACATCTATTATAAAGAGACGGAGACATACTGAATGATTCAGAAACTACTAGTTAGACCTCTTATTGATTCAGGATTAGATTGCTAAACAACCCCTATGATACATCAATGGGTAAAAACAATAAAAGTTTTTTTTTTTATGGAAATATATCTTAAAAAAGCCGATGAACGATTGATTGGTAAGTTCCTTAAAGTTAACTATCAATGGGTACGTTCGACGGATCAGACTTTGTAGTATATTGATTAATTGGAGACGGTTTAAATAGACTTAATCAGACTGGTTATTGTATAGTCGTTGATGTCCGATTTGAAATCAGTCATTACAGGATATATTTTCCAAACATAGATTTTCAAACAATTTTATAAACCAAATATAAATATGTAATTGAATTTAAAAGTTATGGTGAATCGATGATACATATTTTATTAATATATAATTCACAAAAGCATCCAAAAATCTGGCCTATAGATGGTCTGCATGCATGCTTAATTGCTACAGCCTACAGACATAATTAAGTACTCCATTTCTTGACAACAATAGAACATAATTATCCATATGATCATTTATTGTCCTCTACAACACAAGAACACAAAAAGTGAATATATATATCATTACTTGTCCTCAACTTGGTCGACAAGAGCTAAAAAAACCTTTTATATATGTCTAATTATTAATAAAAGATTAAAAATTATATAACTCTTACAGTTTTTTTAAACATAAATTAAATACCATAAACGATATTATTTTTTTTTGTTTAAAAATAAGTATGAATCATGTAAAATTGTGAAAAGAATGTTGCCAATGTAAATATTTTACTTCAGTTTAAAGTTAAAATAAAAATGTAAAAACTCCATTTTTCTTGTAAAGAAAATTAGGAATAGGGTTCAACTTTTCAAATATGGTATGTGTTAATGGGATTTTAGTAAGATGTTAAAACTATAATTAGTTTTCATTTCAGAATCTATATTCTACGTTGCATTTTCTCATGTTAAATGGTTAAGTTTTTTCAAGACAGTAACGGATTTAGAAGAAAAAGTCCGCGGTATTAAAAAAAAATTAAGCATATGTTTCTTAATATTTGCTTAAGAGTATCTTGATACGTAAAAGGGAGAAAAAAAAGTTTTTACACTAATTTATACTTCGTCAATAAAGTTGATGGCTATCCCGAGATACCCCTGCTTGTATGCTACATCCGCTACTGCCTAAGGGATACATGTTAAACTGTATCAAGCTCATCACATGACAACTAAATTAAGTTTACTTAGCACTCCCTTCATATGATTGAATTAAGTGTTGCTACTTCTCAAATCCTCATCTTAGAAACCAACTCAAAAGTTTATAACCTCTTGGTCTAGTGAGATCAATGTTTATCCGTACTAAATTGCTACGAGTTCGAGCCTCACAAGGGGGCAATGGATGAATATAAGGGGTGTGTATGTTCGCCACTATATAAAAAAATAATAAAAGAAAACAAAAGCAACTCCAAAATACATACATTTCTTTTTCGTATTGACCGATCTACCTTATTCTTGATTTATGATTTATTACTTTTCTTACAAGCTTAAATTAAAAACTGTGTATGGTTTTAAGATTCTAGCATATATTAATTATACACTTTTAAGACTTTATGTTAACATCATCAAAAACCTCAAAATCATTTTATTTTACTACTTGATTTTCTCATTGGCTAAAATGCATAACTTAATCTAATTAAATAAAAATATATGTGACTCATGTTAACTTACCTGAAAATTTTCCATGACATGAAAGGAACCATCATCAAGAACATTACTAGAGGTGTTATTTAGGACAGGAGGAGTGATGATTGCTGACATGGCATGAGAGGGCTTGCTGACGTGGAAGGCTGTCGTTGTTGCATAGTGCTGATGTGGATAATGTTGATGATGTGGATATTGTTGTTGCAAGTCATGCTCATTGCATGTGGTAGAAGCCTCTCCTTGTGCTGTTACTACCTTCATAAATATGTGAACATGTATAATAGGAGTAATACATTATATATATTCTACATGAATATGCATGGTGTACAATTCAAAAGGTGGTACATTAATTTTCAAATATAAGCAATTTATATAACACAAAGCAACAATTAATAAGCGGTTTTGGGTTCATCTTCTAACCAATATCATCACTTTTAGGTTTTTAGTCCTCATTTCATGCCCCATATATAAGCCAAAAAGGTGATGTAAAATACCATAAACCAATTCTTCAATTAGCAAAAATAAAGAAGAAAAACAACACAAAATAAAAAAAAGTTTTTCAAGTTCGATATTATTCATAAAGATCTAAGTTATGGAGATTAATCAGAAGTCCGTCAATCTATAAAGGTATAAAGACGAGTGTGTACCAACGGTAATCTGTCATTGATATTTCGTCGGAACATGTACATAGGTTATGTAATTTCTAATATATTACTGATGGGTGTACGTTTTCTTTGGACAAACTTCTTTTTGACGGTTTATGTAAAAGATTTACAGTTGGATATTCTAATATGTAAATAAATTTTATTTTTTTAAATAATATTAAATACATATAAGTTTTGTGAAAATAAAAAGTATAAATTATAAATTTTAGAAGCTTTTTTATGTGGCACAAAGTTAATTGTTTGAATACTAGTGGATGCAAATTTGATATCAAGATACATACCTCACCAAAGCTTTTTCTATAGGACATGAAGCTAAACTGATCAACATGTTTGAAACGTTGCATTTGATCCATTGGATTGTAACTTGACATAACCGCGCCAACAAGTTCATCTCCAATATTACTATGAACATTGGTTGGGGTGGTCATGTTGATTTCTTTTGAAGAAGAACTACTTCCACTTCCGCTTCTACTAACATTATTCATGCCTTCAACATGGATATTATTCATCAAAAGGTTGTTATTTATCGCTCTTTCGGACAAATTACATTGCCTAGGTTGCGTTTGGTAAAATATTTTCGACACAACTAGCTCTCCTTCCCTCTCCTCCTCATGTTGTCCAAGGTGATATTGATGCATGACCCAATTAGTCTTTTCGGGTTTTCGATTTTTCCCAAAGTTGGTATAAAGCACCAAGATCTTTTTGCACCCTTTTTGGTTCCCATTCACCATAACTGGTCGGGTCTTGCCCGTTTTATGCCATCGAGTTTCACCACCTTGTAGGTCGCACTTGGTCTGGATTTTTCTCCTTTTTCGTGTACCCGTGGTGTAAGCTTTTGAAGGCCTATGAAAGAAGTGTATACTTAACCCATTTCTTGTAACCCCTAAAAGAAACAATATTCTTTCCATTAGTTAAAATTTATTTCAAAAGAAATATAACCAACCAAGAGATTAAGAAACCCTCAAAAGTCATAACAAACAAGAAACCCTAATTCTCATCTAAATAATTAGGTTTATTTTGGTGTGACTAAATGGTATTTAAAAAATGTAAAAATTAACAAACCAGAAAACCCTATTTTTATTTGGTTTCAAAAGTAACACCTAACTCATACAAAAAAACCCTATACATTTCATATATAAGCTTTCTTGTACAAGTGGTGTTCTTATTCTTATCTTATTCGACTGGCTTTGTTGATCGATGAAGCAAACTCGAAACCACCATTGATTACGAATTTACGAGTGTAACCTTTACTTACCTGGAAGTTTTTCTGGATGTGTATAACATATCCCATCTTCACCTTCAATTGTTGGAATGAACTCATCAATCAATGGATGAGATTTAAAGTTTTTATCTTCAACTTTGGCTTCAAGATGCTCTATCAATTCTTGATCAGTTGGATCAAACTTGACTCCTGCTGGTAAACCAACCCAATCCTACAAATGATCAAAATCTTAAGACCTTATTGATAAATATAATTCACAAAGATAATCTTTTGAAATGGAGTTGATATGCTTATATATATCTTGGATTAAGAATTTAAATATAGAAAGATAATCAAGCAGCAAGTATATAATTCTATTCTCTTGTATTGATTCTTATAATTGTCAAAATCTTAAACTTGAAGCTAAGAATATTATTGAAGAATTATATATACTAAACAATCTTTATCTTGTATAACACACTTAAAATAGTATATGCATATATAACACATATATTATGCTGTTCTTGCGATTCTCAACATATTATTAGTTATGAATCTTTACAACGTACCGGTTTTCCTTCGAGTTTATGGCCACAACCGGGGCAGTGTTTGGATCCACATAAGTGATGCTCTTCAAGCTTTGAATCAATGAGATCAGAGCTACTGATATTCATTTCTACAAAAACCGAACTTCCTTATATTCGTTATTCAAATAAGAAATCTTGATTTTTGATCCACACCATATATAAAAATTAGATCTGATTTTGAACTTGTTTATTCTTTGATTTCTTCTACTACTG
Organism: Bidens hawaiensis; assembly: GCF_021521415.1. NCBI lineage: Eukaryota > Viridiplantae > Streptophyta > Magnoliopsida > Asterales > Asteraceae > Bidens > Bidens hawaiensis. The sequence goes on along the minus strand of NW_027496442.1, from coordinate 45,743 downwards.
AGATCTACTGTTTCTTGGACAGATGATGATGATGATGATGATGATGAATAAGTTCAAAATCCTTTTTTTTAGAAAAAGAAGCAACTGAAAACAAGATTGAAAGGATACCAAGATGAGTATATATTCTTCAAAAGTGGAAATATTCTCAGAACATATATACTAGTGTGTATGTGTGTGTGTGTGAGTGAGAGAGAGAGAGAGAGAGATGTACTTTAACCATGAAAAAACACTTCCCTACAACTTTAACTGAAGCCAGTGAGATAAAGGAAAAGTTGTCTCCATCTCTTCTAGCTAGTTTAAGTGTTTAACTCCTCTAGTTTAAGTATATAACATCAACTCAATCTAACTCATGGTGACTTAATTCCTCTCGGGTTTCATGTTTGAATCTTGCTTCCGTTATTTTTAATTTCTATCATAATGTACATCTTCAAGGGCGCGTGTTCAACGCAAGTTGTGATTTACTTGATCTCGTTAATTAATAGGGTAACACATTCTCATGATAAAGAAAATCTACTCAATCTCTATATATCTAGCAAAGGCGGTTCCGTATGATTCACTTTGTCCCTCATTTTAGTTGAGAAATGTACACACTTTTGCATATTTTAGTTATACCAAGTTACTTTTTTGTTTATTAGATATGTATAGATTACAGATTTAAAGAGGGACAAAACAGTCCTTTGATTGTCTACTAAAGCAAAAGTTATAGGCCGATCAAATTAATAAAATTTATTTAATAAAAAAATGGAAAATTTCTTGTATAACTTGAAAAGAAAAATGGGTGTTTATAGTAAGCATCTTTCACAAATATCAGAAAGCTGAAGAAATGGCATTCTACGTTTGTTACGGTTTATTCAAGACAACCGTCAATCTCCCAAGAACACAAGAGAAGAAGAGAAAATAAACCAAAATAATAATTCTTTCTAAGGTCATATCCCCCAATCCTTGAGTAACGTCCTCCTTAACAATGGTTTCAAGATCAGACTTGGCAATTGCATTGACTGAACTAGCGTGGAATTAAGTAAGCATTGCTGTAGTGAAATCATCTCAGGTGAGGAAGTCTAAACTTTGAAGCCAACCATTGAACCACCAGAATGGTTCATCATGAAAGGATTCATTGACATAGGGAAACCGATTGTCTCCATAGATCGCGTAAAAGAGAAAATATTGTTCAGCTTGAGAGATCAATAGGGCGGGATTAAATCCAGTATAAAGAGGTAATTGTGGCTAACTCTCAATGAAAGCACCAATTGTTACGGTTTATTCGAGACAATCGTCAATCTTCTAAGAACACAAGAGAATAAGAGAAAATAGACCCAAATAATAATTTTTTCTTATTCGTTTTCTTAAACAATTACAATATATAGGAAAAAAAAGACATAAAAATAGAAAATGATAAAACAATAAGAAAACATAATTTGACTACAATAAAAAACTAAATAAAAGATAAATTTAAATAATAATAATATAATAAGATCGTATCAACGTTAAATATCGTCCTTGCATCATGTAGAAAATAATAATAATATAATAAAATCGTATCAACGTTAATGATCGTACTTGCATCATGTAGAAGATATATTCCTAAATTACTCATTTTTTTTAATTTTTTTATAACTATAGGATTGAATCTTCACATTTTGAAGGCAAAACATATTCCAACACTTTGGTATCATGAAAAAAATAAGTAACTGTCTTTTGGTTTTTCGTTTGGTTTGGCTATTTATAAGTTCGTAACAAAGTATATTTTGTTGTAAACACATGTCATGAAAATATTAATAATAATGAACCTTGTCATCATTCAACTTCCTTTAGAGCCCCTCTAAATTGATGATTTGATCGATGGATTGATATAGGATGTCGGTCTGGTGTGAAGGAGAGAGACGAGGTTGCAAGGAATCCGTCATTTCTCATTTGGGCAGAGAATGTTGAACGTTATTCATCTCCATTAGAATTTTTCATAAACTATATTATTCACATACCAGTAAACAAAATGGTATTGTTGAAAGTTGTCATCCACATGTTGTTGAGGTGTTAGTCTTCCTTTTTCTCGTGTAATTGGCTGTTCCTAATGCTTCTAGGAACATGTATTGTTAATGTTTAACTAAATTACTCAACTCGTCAACTAATTTAATGTCCAAATTCATTTTCGTCTTCAGCCCAACAATTTTTCAAGATTCTTGGAGAGGGCCCTGATATTTATTATTTAATTCAAAATAAAACTAACTATTAAGAAAAACAATAAAAACACTAGTTCAAACCAGCCCATTAGCTATGAAATAGTAAATTGTCATACCGACTCAACACCAATAGTTTGGTTTATCGATTTTCAAAATGGTGGTTAGCAGTTGATCCAATTTTTTAATCAAAAATCACTTGAATCTGAACACCCTATACATAATTAGTGTAATCGATGTCACTAGTTTACAAGTTATATATAGTGTTATTTACATTTAAAATGTAAATTTTAAATATATATTCTAAATAATGAAAATCAATAGATAGAAGGGTGGGAGGTCACATGCATACGACAATTAACTTTTTTTGATTTCTTCTTTTGCCATGAATAGGAAGATTGCTTTATTTGCAAGGCATGATAAGCAGAACACTTGATGGTCCGCCACCACCTTTTTATAAAATTTACAAATAGTGTTATTTTTATTTAAAAGACTACGTACATGTGTTTGGTTGTTTTTAACAAAATAATATCTTATTTTTTTTTTGTAAGAGATTACACTAGACTATTTATAACTAACTAGCTTGTGTCAGTTTAGATGGATATCAGCAATGAAAGATTTAAGCTAGGTCTTGCGAGTTTATCAGTTCAGATGCCGAGCTCATCTGAGTTTTTGTTTCACCGTGTGTTACACCAGAAAGTTTTGCCTTTGTGGTGACACAACGAATGTCAAGTGGCAGCCGGTGGTATGGTTTTCCGAGGGAACGCCCAAGTCATACTCAAACTCTGAAGCTAGCGTGTGCCCGATTAAGACAACAGAGTTTGGCCAGAGTGGGGCAACAATAGTCTCCAAATCGGAGAGTGCTATGATCTAAACACAAAAAAAAAATCGGCGTTATTGAAAAAACTAGATTGAGATCCATGTACTATATAAATAATTAATTACAATAAAATGTTTAATAAGTAATCAAAATATAATTTAACACTATACTTATCATATATTGGATTATACAAAACTATTGTACAACACAGTTTACAGCAATTTAAAAATAAACAATTATCTTTTCCAATATTTATTGTTGTGTTTTCCTTAAGACTACTGTCGAAGCATGAAATGAATCTGACCTGATCCATGACGATGTTTCCACGGATTTCGAGATGAACGAACCACGACTTGATCTTCTTCTTCGATTGCTTGAGACCTGCAATGGCTTTTCGGGGGTGTGGAGGTGACTGCTAAGAAATCTTGAGGATCTCTTGTTTACAGACACAAAAATAGGGTGGTGGCTCTTATTGAGCATGACCCCCTAACAAGGAGGTGGAGACCTCCTTATATAGAGAGCCTCATGGCCACCATCATGGTACCCTAATGGGCCTAGCCCAGTTAGGGTTACCTCCACAAAACCCCCTCAGCCCAATAACATTGTATTAGTCCATATAATAAAATAAGCCAAACATAATAAATTTAGGGTCGTAAAACCGGGTTTAGTACCATACCCTACAAGCCCCCCAAGTCCAGTGTTGCTCCTAGGCGTGCAAGCGTTTAGGTGGAGCGCTGGACTTTATAAGGTGTGTTAGGACATGAGGCGGTTTTTTTTCCCTTTTCTTCGGCCTTGTCTTTATTGTCTTCGAGTTTTGGGAGGTTTTCTCCATGATGGTGACATGTTGTGATCTTTATGATAATGATGGTGCACTGGCATGAATAAGATATAGCACGCATCATAACAATAGTGGCGCGAGGCCTGATAAAAGATAGAGCGCGCATCTCGCTAATGATGCTTAATAGTTTGCGCCCGAGGCAGCTTACGAGCTATAAGAATAATGAAGCTTGCGCGCGAGGTGACTTACGAGCTATAAAAATAATGAAGCTTGTGCGCGAGGCGACTTACGAGCTATAAAATAATGAAGCTTGCGCGCGAGGCGACTTACGAGCTATAAAATAATGAAGCTTGCGCGCGAGGCGACTTACGAGCTATAATATGACGATAATGACTGGCCCACAAGGGCCTCTTCTACGCAGGATGACTATCCCAGCTTGTTTTCAAAATAATAATGGAGGCGCAATCGGCCAGATAATAATAATGTCATATGTGCTTGTGCGACTCGTAGCCGAACCTGCAAAAACATATCAACTTAGCGCGTGGCCGTTTGGGATATTGTTAGGCTCCCGCCCTAAGATTCGGATGTCTTCCATCGCGATAATGTAGTGGTGGTATACCACGATAGTCCCCTAGTTCATTGCTGCCAAATAAAGTTGTCCTTATCCTGATTTGGGATTAGACTATTCTCATTTGTTGTGTCGCTTGCGCATAGATTTTGGCTTTGTGTCATGCGCAGATGCGCTTGCGCATAGGCTTTGGCTTTGTGTCATGCGCCACGCGCAGATGTTGCATGCGTGTGCGCGCAGACTGTGTGTCATGCGCCACGCGCAGATGTTGCATGCGCGTGCGCGCAGACTTTGTGTCATGCGCAGATGTTTCATGCGCTTGCGCATAGGCTTTGGCTTTGTGTCATGCGCCACGCGTAGATGTTGCATGCGCGTGCACGTAGACTGTGTGTCATGCGCCACGCGCAGATGTTGCATGCGCGTGCGCGTAGACTTTGTGTCATGCGCAGATGTTTCATGCGCTTGCGCACAGGCTGTGTCATGCGCCATGCGCAGATGTTGCGTGCGCTGATGTGATATGCGTGAGCATGTGATGCGTAAGCATATGTAATATGCGTGAGCATATGTGATGCGTGAGCATAAGTGGTGCATGAGCATGTGATATGCGACTGCGCTCAAGCATCATGGCGGTGCGCATGTAGAATGGCGGAATGGTTGACCCGCGGTGGCGCGCATGTGACGTGGCTTGGCGCTAGAATGGTTGACCCGCGGGGGCTTGTGTTAATAGGTTTAATTATGACGGCGTGTTGAGCGGAGCGGAGCCGCGTTTTGGCGCGTGGCCTTATGAGTTTATGAGGATTCCCAACCTTTAAGTTTGGCGCTTGGCCTTATGGGTTTATGAGGATTCCCAACCTTTAAGTTTGGCGCTTGGCCTTATGGGTTTATGAGGATTCCCGACCTTTAAGTTTGGCGCGTGGCCTTATGGGTTTATGAGGATTCCCGACCTTTAAGTTTGGCGTGTGGCCTTATGGGTTTATGAGGATTCCCAACCTTTAAGTTTGGCGCTTGGCCTTATGGGTTTATGAGGATTCCCAACCTTTAAGTTTGGCGCATGGCCTTATGGGTTTATGAGGATTCCCAACCTTTAAGTTTGGCGCGTGGCCTCATGGGTTTATGAGGATTCCCAACCTTTAAGTTTGGCGCTTGGCCTTATGGGTTTATGAGGATTCCCAACCTTTAAGTTTGGCGCTTGGCCTTATGGGTTTATGAGGATTCCCGACCTTTAAGTTTGGCGCGTGGCCTTATGGGTTTATGAGGATTCCCGACCTTTAAGTTTGGCGCGTGGCCTTATGGGTTTATGAGGATTCCCGACCTTTAAGTTTGGCGCGTGGCCTTATGGGTTTATGAGGATTCCCGACCTTTAAGTTTGGCGCGTGGCCTTATGGGTTTATGAGGATTCCCAACCTTTAAGTTTGGCGCTTGGCCTTATGGGTTTATGAGGATTCCCGACCTTTAAGTTTGGCGCGTGGCCTTATGGGTTTATGAGGATTCCCAACCTTTAAGTTTGGCGCTTGGCCTTATGGGTTTATGAGGATTCCCGACCTTTAAGTTTGGCGCGTGGCCTTATGTGCGCATGCACGGTGACGGGGTGGTGACTCGCGGGCGCGCGTGCATGGCGGAGAGTTGCGCTCACGCATGTCGGCGGAATGGTGACCCACCAGCGAGCATGCGTGGTGGCAGTCTTCTGCGCAAAACCCACATGGTGGAGGTCTTTTGCGCGAAACCCACATGGTGGTTCCCGCGGTGGCACATGCATGGCTGCGGAGTGAGAATCCGCGAGCGCGCGTGCATGGCGGCGGAAGTCTGGTAATTTTTGGATCTACAATTTGAGAGATCTGTAATTTTAAACCTAAAATCCAGGTCTGTAATCTAGATCTAGATCTGTAAATCAGATCTAGATAGATCTGAAGCTCGTAGCGGAGAGAATTTAAAACCATCACAGATCCGGAGGCTTGATCATCCGAATCAGGTAGTTTCTTTTTTGCACAGATCTGGAAGCCTCTTTTAGATCTATGGATCTTATTGAGCTTTAATAGAACAAGCCTTGAAGCCTTTTTCTGTAAACTTCCAGATCTGGGTTTTTCCTGGGAGAGATCTGACAGCCGAGACGAAAATCGAAGGGTAGTTCGTTGCCCTCCCACGGATGGCGCCAATGTCGAAGCATGAAATGAATCTGACCTGATCCATGACGATGTTTCCACGGATTTCGAGATGAACGAACCACGACTTGATCTTCTTCTTCGATTGCTTGAGACCTGCAATGGCTTTTCGGGGGTGTGGAGGTGACTGCTAAGAAATCCTGAGGATCTCTTGTTAATAGGGTGGTAGCTCTTATTGAGCATGACCCCCTAACAAGGAGGTGGAGACCTCCTTATATAGAGAGCCTCATGGCCACCATCATGGTACCCTAATGGGCCTAGCCCAGTTAGGGTTACCTCCACAAAACCCCCTCAGCCCAATAACATTGTATTAGTCCATATAATAAAATAAGCCAAACATAATAAATTTAGGGTCGTAAAACCGGGTTTAGTACCATACCCCTACATTTTCTAATTAAAAGTTAGGACTTTTAATTCTTAAAATTAGGCATGTAGTTACAATTTTTAATGAAATGTTAAGTAATCTGAACAAATATATAAAAATATGCTTTTTTTATTAACTGTTAAGTGGGTTTTGTTAACCATGTAACATTCATCAATATAACGTTTCATAGATCTACAGTACGTCAAATCCGTTGTAAAACTGAAGCATTTGTTCATCCTAGTTTTAATGTTAAATTGTATGGGTGTGCATGGTTTAGTTTACATTGGTTCTAAGCTAAAACGACCAAAAACCGAATTAGTTTTTGAATTTTTGAAAAACGTTTGGTTTCAGTTTTTTCCGCTACTAAACATGCCTTAAGTGATTAACTTTCTAGTGTTGATAATGTTATAGTAACACTTCTTCAAGGACCATAAATGTGATTTGTAATTCGTGTGCTAAATCTAAACATACTTGAAGGAAATAAAATTAAAATATTTATAATGGCTCTTATGTGTCATGAGGTATTGTTCCTATCGGGCTTTTAAACCGGCCCATGTTCTTTATGTACTGAATCTTTAAAACGTGTGATTATTCATTTATTATGCGCACCATTGTTCAATCGGCGAGGCCCATTATAATGAGTAGTTGCTACTTGCTAGTAGAGCTGTAGACGTGCACAAATTGAGTTTTTCTAATACCCCATTATACGATTATAGGTATAGAACTAGGTTCGAATATGATCGGGTATTGTCTCTAAAATCCATCCCCTATACATTGGGTTCGGGTCGGGTATAGAACCGGGTATTCTAAAACTGAGTATTTGATTACCCTATTTTCGGGTTTTTATTTGAATATCATATTCCTGGGTGTTGAAAAAACCATATTTTCGAGTTTTTTTCAGGCTTTTTCCTGGGTATTTTTGGGTATAGATTGAGTATTTTAAATGGTTGCATTTTTTAAGGTATTTTTCGGGTATTTTTTCAAGTATTTTTCAGATAATTTCGGGTATTGGAAAAACCAGGTCAGGGTATGGAACCAGTTTCGGTTTTCAGGTATTACCAGGTATAAATCGGGTCCGGTTTCGGATACGAGTGTTGGTCTGAAATACATACCTTATTCATACCCCACGGGTAGGGATTGGGTACCGGTTCAGATAAAAAAAAATCTAGTTCTAGATTTTTTTATTCGAGTCCGATTCCAAATTCAGGTTTATTATGCACCTCTAGTTGCTTGTTGGTTGGTAATGGCTTACTACATGGAATCCATTATAAATTCATGCAAGTCATTTATTGAAGTGGATGGCCCTAATCTTTATGGGATGTGATTTTCATACTCATCCTATGTTAACTGTATAGGCCAATACAAAACGTATAGAGTTATACGAATTGTATAAGCCACACATTATTGATAGGCGTATGGAGGGGACACATATACAACTTTTTGCAGCCTACACGACCTGTATAGCCCTATACAAGCCGTATAGGTCTCAATAACTCGTAGAGCCTGAGACACCATAAAACCTGTACGATCTGTATAGGACTATACAATCGTATAGAAAACCAATGACTTCCGACACAAACTGACATGACTCATAGCCTATGTGGCTCGTATAGACCTATATGAGCCGTATAAATGAAAAATGGTGTGTGAAGATTCAAGATGATATATTAAGATCCCATGTAATCAGTATTCACCCATGGGACATCTCTCATGGCAATTATGCCTTATTTCATTAGATACTTGAGTATTTAAAGAGTTTTAAAACTAACAAACCAAATAAAAGACAAAAATTAAGAAACTAGATACAAAGATAAAACACAAATAAAAAATAAATAAATAAATAAATAATAGATTCAATTAGATTGTAGATAATTTTGGATGTTCATGCATCAGAACGCCTTTTGACGGTCGCATATATCATTAATCGATTGCTATATAAAACCATTGAAAAAAAAAGACACTCTTTGAAATTGTTTTGAATCGAAACCCGAATTATGATCACATGAAAATTTTGGTTGTCTTACGCGCTATCAAAGCACCAAAACGTGGGGGAAAAGTTCGAGGAAAGGGGGAAACCGGGAATATCACCCTCAAGGAACTAAAGGTTTTAAACTTTCGATATTAGCAAAAATAAAATTGTTGTGTGTCAGAGATGTTTCATTTGTTGAATGCACGTCTATCCAAATGAAATGACCAAAACGAAAAAAAACATAAATAATTTAAAACAAAAGAAATGATTTAAAAAAAACAGACCAGTGACGTGTCGTCACACGTCCAATCACGTGATTACGACACCAAACCATGCTATTTACTACTATTTATAATTTTGTAACATTAATGAACCTTATTTACATATGTTATTTCCTGTATGGGACATAACTAGTGTAACCCATTTAGCATTCCTACAATACAACAATACAATACAATATGATATACCAAAAAAAAAAAGCTACATTATATCTTAGTGGAAAATCAATAAGCAGCAGACTTGCCATCTTTCCTTGGATCACTTACAGCAGTAAGCAACCCTTTCAAAACATGTTTATTTTTATAAGACAGTCTTCTGTTTTCGAACCGGTTTCTCAATGTTTGAACGATAAGTTGACTAACCGCGCCCCCGGATTTTGCCTCTAATACATGGCCCCTTTCTTCCAAAAATTCCTTTCGGTCATCCGAAAGCTCAATATGATCGCCATCGATTACCGTCCAGTTTTCATAGTATACCACATTGGGCATCAACTGCATAACACATGACAATAACAAAAATGAGACATTTAAAGGAAAAAAAAACGAAATATTGGTTTTGGTTCGGTTTTGTATTCTGTTAAGAACCGAAAAAACCAAACCGAACCGAAATAACCAGAAATAACAATAACATCTTAATCGCAACCATTAAACCAAAATCTGCCAATGACTATTTGTTTAGTTTTAACATATGGTTAATAACACATATATTTGGTTTCTACATATGATTCATAACTAATAATACCAGTACTTTTAGTTTTGATTTTGAATTTTGATTTTAATATGTCTTTTATTTTCTTTTAATGTTCAAGTCCAAATATTCAATATTCTATTAATCATTAGTTTAACGAAAAAAATATATATATATCTAGCCCAATTTCAATATTCTCGGTCAATTTTTTTTTTGCCTAAAAAGTTTTGGCTCGAATAGCAAAATTGAAAAAAAACCGGCATCCAAAACCGAATCGAACCCAAAAATCAAGAACTGAAAAAACCGAAACTGAACGGTTTTAAAACATCGTAAAACGAAAGTTTGGTTTCGGTTCGGTTTTAGTTACAAACCGCACCGAACCGCACCACGCACACCCATAGGTCAGCTAGTCTAACTAATTCCGAAATCGGATGACATCTTAAATAACTTAAAAATTAAAATTATGTCGATATATGATTATTATAAAACAAAACATAGAAGTAGATATTTTGTGTGGATATACATAAAACACGAAGCTTGGAATAAATAAAGTATGACGTATGAAGTAGTAAATGAATCAGTATATGAGATTTTTGGAGAACAAAATATAATATTAAAATAAAAATAATTAGTTATTAGTTATGATTACAAAAAAAATATCTAAATCTTTGAATTATGCGATTTAAGTGGTTATATATATGTTCCCCTTTCGGCTAAATATTTTTTTATTTACCCATTTGAAATAAGACAAGAACCCGAATTGACTCGTTCACATGTGAAGCGGGTTGAAATACCTTGTGGTAGACTCTTGGAGACTGAACTGCATCTAAAGGTTCCATTCCAAGAACATAATGGTTAAGGAAGACTTGTATAACTGCTGGAATTATGTACATCCCACCACTCCCTCCAATTACTCCAGCCAATTGACCATCCTGTGAAAAAAGTCAACAAAAGTCAACCTTTGACTTTCCTAAAGTCAACATAACACTTATTAAACTATGAAAAGCTACACTTTTTTTTTTACTTTTTGTATCACCAAATGTTTCATAATTCTAATGTTCATAAATCTTTTCTAGATATGAGATGACATAAAATCCATAGAACAATTAAGTTTATAAAGATTCTTGGTTGACTAAGAAAGTCATATACCTTAACTACAATGATTGGAGTCATGCAAGATAACGGTCTCTTGTTCGGTTCAATAAAGTTTGCCGGGGAAGGCGGAAGACTGTCGGGTGATATTTCTGTAGGAACTGAGAAATCTGCCATTTCGTTGTTTAGCAAAATTCCTGTTGTCGGAGACACCATGCCACCACCAAACGGGTAGTTCACGGTGGTTGTCATCGATATGGCGTTTCGGTCCGCATCAACTATGCAAAAATGACTTGTGCCATGGTCTTGAACTTGACTCCACCTAATAAACATAGTTATAATTTTTATGATAAGTGGCCCAATTATGTTTTTAAAAATTGGGCCGAACAATGAACCGGTCGCATTAACGGTTCATTGGTTGGACCAGATTTAAGAACCAGACGACGACTTATCAGATAATATGAAAAATAAAATTGTACATATAATACCAAACAAAATATGAACCTACTTTATGTGTTTGGTGTGAATTTGCAATTTTAATATAATATTAAGACTTAAATTAATAAAATATAGAGTTGCGAGTATTAAATGACTCATAAAATATTTAAAGGAGAAAAATATAAATGAAAATAGAAAACGAACTTACCCTGGGATGTAATATTCAGATGGGAAAGTGGTGTTGTCTAAAATTCGGGATCGAATTTTCTTCGCGAACGAAGGGGAAAGCATTTCTGACTGGGTCTTGCTTATATCGACAAAATCCGGGTCACCTAAGTTCATCCTAAGAGCAAACATATGTTTTAACGCTTCCACAAATCGGTGTAGGCCTAACATTCCTTTCGCCTCGTTCGTGTTCTCGTACCCATTCAAGATATTCAATACCTGTATTTGCGTTTTAGAATCATAAGTAAAGAAACTTAAAGTCCGAAAGACTTGTGAATGCAGTACTGAATTATTGGTAATCCAGTATTGCGTTCACACTCACAGATAAGATGCCCACTTTGCCCACAGAGCATCTAATCTGTGCATTTTGACCAAAAAAAAACTTACCAAAGCTAGCCCCAGTGTACCACTTGACGGGGCTGGCATCCCAAAAATAGTGAACCCCATCGTGTTCACTTCAAGTGCTTCCGTAACTTTGACCTCATAATTCCTTAAATCATCCATTTTCAATATACCACCACGGGCTCGGACATCCTTAACCAAGTTCTCCCCTATGAGCCCATTATAAAAAACATCGGGACCACCTTCCGCTATAGCTTCTAAACTCAAGCCGAGCTGATGGTTATAACACGTTTCTCCCGCTTGTAAAAGTTGGCCATTTGGAGCATACACTTTTTGTAGGCTCGGATCTTTTTTTATTGTATCAGCATTACCCGAGATTGAACTGGCAAGATATGGGGAAACTATGAACCCGTCTTTGGCTAGACGGATAGCAGGTTGGAACAACGTTTTCCATGGTAGTCGCCCGTGTTCTAACCATGCTTTGTATAGACCGGCTATCTCGCTTGGAACACCAACCGCGAGTGCTCCGGTGTACTTGTTGTCAAGGTTGTTTTGATACATATTCTGTGTTATTAATAGCAACTGATTAATAATAATAATAATAATAATAATATCATGGGTTGGATAGCATATTAAAATGCATTCATATTACAAGTCCATGGCCCACGGGTTTGATCAGTTTTAGAAACCGAGTCATGTCATAAATAATAAGAGGTTCCATGTTAGGCTAATGAATTTTCTCATTTATAATAGGTTGGTGGTCCGTCAGTAATTAAATCTCTTTTATAAAATATTAAAATTTCAATATATGCCAGACCTGGTCAGGTTATGAGAAAACTGATCAAAAAGGAGGTAGTGTTTTAGACGTGTAAGCAACATCAATATCAAGGGTCACATTGTTTACTTATCTTTAATTATTAATATATTAAATTATATATGATTATAAATATTTTATGTGGTGAATCTCTAACCTATTAGCCAATTAGGTACTAGATACTTTTCTGATCCATTTATTTGTCTTATTAAAATGCTATCCAAAAAATGGTTGCATTTTAAAAGGATTCGTATGAGTTGAAATTCATGTAATTATACTAACAATTTATTTGTGCATAGCTATGATCGATTATATTAATATTTTAATTATTATAAGTATTTTTTATTTAATTAAAATAAGGAGAAGATTACACTATCTGATTCCCAACGTAAGTGGTTAAGACGAAATACTCAAAAACTTCATATTTAAAAGGGAGAGATTTTGAATTCAACTCTTACATGTGACAGAAAAATAGTGGTTTCCATGTTGGGTTAGGGGTTTTCTCATCTATGGTGAGTTTCTTTCTGAGAATGAAAAGAAGATGATCGGATGGATAATGATCCGTCAGTGATTCAAATAACCGTTAAAAAAATTAAAATAGTTTACACCATCTCAAATGCATTTAAGTGGTCCATCCTTTTAACTTTTAAGCATTGAAAGACATGTTTGTGTTGAGTTTGTGGAAACGGTCCAACATCTCCAATGAAGAAGGATGGATGAGGACATGAGGTGGGTCCTTGGATTTATTTCTTGTCATAATTTTAGGTGTAGTGTGTTTTTTGCTTGCAAAGTATGCATAATGATTTGTATGACATATTTACTTTTAGTTGTGAATTATTGCAAAATATAGTATTTAGGTAGAATACTAAAAATACATAATGTTTTAATTTTAGAAATATTAATTTGTATAACTATGTATTGGGAAGCAAGCATAGAGCCCATTCCCCTACACCACCCTTGAGTCATTATGTGGCAACATATGGACATGAATGTTTTTATAATAACATCATCATATTTGTAGTTTAGGTAAGGATTGAAGAGGCATTAGGGTACTAATCAATACACATGTTTTCGACGTTTTTGACTAAAAAGAGTGATGATGTAAAAGAAATGTAACTTAATGAATATTAAATTATTAACCTTTGAGGCAGCCGCGGGAGCAGTTTCCCTAAAATCAAACGCTTGTGTACGTGACGTATCCGCTGACCGAACCACCATGAACCCTCCACCACCAATACCGCTAGCCATCGGATTCACAACACCCTCACACAACGCAACCGAAACAGCTGCATCAACCGCATGACCACCGGATCTAAGAACCGTCACACCAATCTCCGAACACCGAGCATCGTCCGCCGCAACCACGGCTTCCCATGACTCAACCGCATCGCCTGTTTGTACCTTATTGATTAATTTATGTGACTTCCATGCATCACCTACTTGTACCCACAAACTCAATGGACTTGAGTTGTCATTTAGTGTAACAGAGATCACTAAAAACAATGATTTTACAACTTGTTAACACAAAAAAGTGCAAAGCAATGATTTCATGACTTGTAAACACACATAATAGATTCAAAACTTACAAATTATTGCTGTGAGTGAAATAAAGAACCAGATGGCAAGTCTCCATGTTTTCTTGTTGGTTTTGTGTTCTTCACCAGATTTTAAAAATGGAGTTTGTATGCTCATCTCTCTCTTACACACACTTGCTGATATTCATTGGTGGATGTTAATATCAAGGGTTGATTTATACCCAATGGTGAGTTGGCCTCTTTCCCCAAGATGATGCACCATGTGGGTCCTACTTTGAAGATTCTTCTTAAAAAATGTTTCAAAAGTAGATGTGTAGAATTTTAGGAACAAACGATGAAAATTTTATTTCTGTTGGCGAATTAGTACAAAAATTTCATATATACACCAGAAAATTATGCATCTAGACACCATATGATATATCCATATATGTGTTAGATGGTGTTTAGCCAATAATTATACAACTTGTATACACTTATACGACTTATATATCTATGTAACTTGTCTTTTTTTTTTGAAGTAAGTTTACCCCTACGACTTGTGTACATAGCGACTATATGAGTAGCATAGTTCTATGCTCCACATTTTTTGTATAACTTTTAGTTACTAGAATTTGTCGTTTTTTTACAAGTTCCTTTTTTTATAAAGTTATTTATTATCAATTTTTGTAGGTATTTTAGCTAAACAATCAAGTGTATATGACTTGTGGGTACTGGTGTAAGTGAATAACGAATGACATTGTTTGTTGTCAATAAACTTTTATAAAAAAATATTGAATAGTTCATTATCCATTCATTAACTTTACAAAAACATTCAGAGCTCATTCGCTATTCACACTCATATAATTCATTAGTTTTTCTATCTCCTTTTCAATTAAATAATTTTTTTTATACTTTTGTTATCATTATCTTTTCTTTTCTACTTACAATCACTTTAAGAAAATATTAAAATAATTATACGTATGTGAAAAGTATATTCTCAAATTTAACTTTCACACATAATATTTTCTCTACTCTACTCACAATCACTCCCAACTCCCAACCACATCCTATCCTATAACATGCAAACCCTCACAAAATATAGGGAATGAGTTGTGATTGCTAAAAAGTGGCATAAATATGTTAACTTTAATTGAGAAAACATTAATGCAAATTACATTGTCTAAAATTAAAATTTCTAGCGATCGTTGGGTAGTCGAGATGTGTAAACATGTTATACTGAATCCGAGCATAATCTGTTTATGAGCCAAAAATACTTAATTTGAATGCAACTCGATTTTCATTAAACCTTATATCAAAACGTTGAGAAAACAATATGTGTTTACATTTCTTAAAAAATTAACGAGCACTTTAGAGAGAATCATCTTCCCGAGTTGTTTCCCATCATATCTTGATCCGTAAAAGAATTTTTAGGTTAAATTTATTTGTACGGGTGATTACTAAAATAAGTAACCTTATTTTACTATTTTTAAAGTTGTTCAAGATTTCATAGGACATTTAAAGTGATTTTTTTTCTATGAAAATGGACAAAATGAAGGCAAACGAATGAAATTGAGATCATAGACTATTCCTTTAATTTGCAAAGGGACAAAAGGAACACAAGTAAGTGATAGTGATAAAAGAAAGCAATTTGTTGTGGTCAAGACGATTTTATTTTTTATATTTGGTATACTAGCTTTTGAACCCGTGTATTACATGGGATTTGTCATATAATAAAAATAAAAAGATTTATTATCTGAAAGAAATGAACAAAATTAAAGGTAAAAAAAAGATAAAATATATAATACAAACAATAAGAAGTCTAAAATCTCAAATTTACAAATTTGATTTTTTTATATACAACATTTGCAAAAATTGTTTTGACCAATTACCCGTGAATAACTATGATAAATGAGATGAGAGATTAGAGAATTAAAAGAGAAATTATAACCCATTTCTCAAAACTGTTTTGTCCTATGACCCATGGATATGTTGGATAAATAAGATGAGAAATTAGAGAATTGAAAATGAAATTATAACCCAATTGCCAAAATTATTTTTGCCCATGACCAATGGATAGTTAGGATAAATGAGATGATAGATTAGAGAATTAGAAAAGAAATTATAACTCATTTGTCAATATGGTTTTGCTTCATAACCCATGGATATGTAGGATGAATGAGAAGAGAGATTAGGCCTAGAATGAATGTGGGATTGTTACATCATCCTCATTATTTTCATTTATTAGTATAGTTAGATTAGATTGGTTTTTATTTAACTTAACCATTATTTTTTGGTTGTTATCGGTCTTAATAAACGAATTAATTGATAACGATCCCACCTTTTATCATATTTGTTCACAGCAGTCCAAAATTAACAAAATTCTAACGCCGTTAGTTGCAGGTCACCGGGAAATCATTTTGGCTAGAAAACTCACATTTTTCTCTGAAAACTCAACATTTTCGTCTCAAACATTTTTGTAGCCCTGGACGGACCTTTAGGAACATTTTTCTAGTAAAAGCCCCATTATTGAGGTTGCTGAAACCCTATAATCATTGTCAGAGTCAGTTGGTGGTACTCAACTGGTGGTTGGTTGGCTGGCGGTGATTTAGTTGGTGGTAGTGGTGGTGTTCAGAATGAGTTTTCTGGCAAAAAAAAAAGTGACTTACCGGCCAAAAGCGTTTTTCTGATGACTCGCAAGTAACGACGTTAGAATTCTTTTAGTCGCAAACCGTTGGGAACAAATACGTTAAAAAATGAGACTATTATCAGCAATTCATTGGCTGAGGCCGGCAGCGACCAAAATATGATAATTGAGATTAGTAAACACCAATATACCATTAATTTTGAACACTAAAATCTATATCATGTATAATTTGGATATCCGAAATTTTATAAAATGACTATCTAAATCCAAGAATTCAGATATCTCAATTTCGTATATTTCGGGTTCGGTTTTTAATTATTGTTTTTTTTTTTGGTACACCTACAATAGAGATATGTTTTGGTATGCCATTTTTACGTATTGGACTAAAACGCATTAACGTTTGTTGTAAAATATGGGCCATTGATGCTAGTTTTATAACTATGTGAGCTAAGTGCTAGGTTGAATGAGGTTTTATGAACACCCCCATTTAGTTATACAAACAATCTTCCGGGTCATGATTTACGATGTATTTAAAAAGTGAGAAATGAAAAGGTTTTCAATGGCATTAAAACAAGTCTAGCTCAGACAGTTAAAAATATAAAAATCCTAAGCTTTTTATGGATGAGATCAAAGAAATTATGAGTCGGATGGAAGAATTGGTACATATTTGATATTTTAAACATGTAACCTTTTTCTTTGTTTTTGCGGGCTAGTTTTGTTTTTGCTAGTTCGTGTTTTAAATATAATATCGTTTTAAAAAAAAAGGATTATAATTAAACCTGAAATTTTCGGTTTTAGAATTTCATACCCACTCAACGAAATATTTGAAATATATATATTGGAATATTATCAGCCAACACCTTAAATGGATTATTAAAATCCAATTTTTCATAATAAAATAAATAAATGGTGGGTGAAAACAGAAAAGTCGAGTCCAAACAAGAGAGGGGGGTTGAATGATTAAAATGTAGGATTAAAAACATAATTTACCTGACCAAGTAAAACTAAATTTGAAAAAGAAATATAAGTAACTTATTTCAAGTTAGGATCAAAAACCAAATTGAATAAACCAAGCTATCATATATATATAGAGAGAGAGAGAGAGAGAGAGAGAGAGATCTATATATATATAGGAGGTTTATACTAAAAAGAAATAGTTTCCTAGGAAGAATAGGAATAAATCATAGTCATTGGATCATGTTAATCAATAGTTGAGATTTAAAGTTACTAAAAACCGACATAGTTTTCTATAATTACTCTTTCACCACTATAACCGATATAGTTTCTTAGAATTGTTCTTTCATCATATGTTGTAATGTCACTTGTTAAAAATCTATTGGTTCTTACCACTCTTAGGAAATTCTTTCTTTTTATTTGAACACTTTTTTCTCTCTCTCTCTCTCTCTCTCTCTCTATATATATATATATATATATGGGAGGGTTATCCTAAAATCAAGTAGTTTCTTAGGAATACTAGAAATAAATCATAGCCATTGAATCATATTAATCAATAGTTGAGATTTAAAATTACAAAAAACCGTCATAGTTTCCTACAATTACTCTTTCACCATTATAACCGACATAGTTTCCTATAATTGTTCTTTCACCATAGGTTTTAATGTCAAATGTCAAAATTATATTGGTTCTTACCATTCCTAGGAAACAACTTCTTTTTATTTGAACCATTGTATATATAATAAAAAAATATGTGTAACCTTTATAAATAAATGGAAAATTGGATTTTAATAATCTAGTGTTGGCCGATAATAATCCATATTCGTTTTATCGCCACTGATGGTCCCAAATTCAAAAAAGTTGGCCCCCAATAGTCCCTCGTTAAAAATAACTTAACGACGTTATAGTTTTTTCTGAATTTCAAACCAATGTTTTAGGGCTTTTGATCGTTAGGAGGATATGAGTCGATTGGTGAAAAACTTAGCTCGAAACAATGATCCAAATGACTTAATTTTGGTTAATTGTAAGTCCAAACACCCGAATTGAAGCATTGTTTCGTCATTTTGAAGCACTATTTCAAACTAAGTTTTACACCAATCGACTCGTATCCTCTTAACGATCAAAAGCCCTAAAACATTGGTTTGAAATTTAGAAAAAAAAAACTATAATGCCGTTAAGTCATTTTTAACCGGGACCATTGGGGGCCAACTTTTTTGAATTTGGGACCGCCAGTGACGATAAAATTAATAGAGATTATTATCGGCCAATATCATTTAATAGGGATTATTAAAATCCAATATTTCTTTTATTATTCATTATTTTGACTAATATTGCATACTCTAGTGGAAAGCTTTGAATTTGTTTTTTCGCACGTTTAATAATATTTGATAGTCACGTAACTACATTTATAGAATACAAGTATACTCTATAAAAAATCAAAAACTTGGTATTAAAATTCAAGGTGAAACTAAAGCGAACTCAATTCGAATTTGATATCGATTTTGTTTAACTCAAAAGGGAATTGGTTATAACTTATTTGAACATAACTCAAGCTAAAAAAGCCGAAGCCGGCCCGAGAACATGTTGAGGAGCACTATTACCCATGTAGTGTATGTTGACGACCCTCAAATGCTTTTTAGTTTCTGCTAGTGATTAAAACTATATCATTAACAACAAAAATAGTTGGTTTTAATTCACCCTGTGAAAAAAAGGGCATTTTTTGTCACTAGAAATGGTTGGTTTTGATTCACTATGTGGCCGAAAAAACCATGAAATGTTGTCAATGGAGATAATTGGTGTTTATTCTCTTCGTGAATAAAAACTATCATTGTTTCGTAAGTCACAGTTGGTTTTGATTTGTCCTAGGTTCATAGGCGGCCGAAAAACCAATACAATGTTCTTGAAAGAAGGTTGATCAGTTTAATATGAAACTATTATAGTTGATATTATAGGCAAAGGGGATGATTATTTTTATCTGAAACTACCATAGTTGGTATAAAATTAATCATAGTTGAAGGTTGATATCGATTTGATCAGATCCTATTAAAGGCCAACAATCTTGGATCTACATTTGACAACAATATATTAGTCTAAACTTCGAGAATCAGTAAATCAATCACCTACCGCTGTTACTCTTTAGTTTTTTTGTCGAGGTCTATCTTGTAGATAAAGTTTTTTCGAATTGTTGCATCAATTGAACAATTTAATGATCTTAATATCATGCAATTCCAACTGACACCGGCGTATGAACGAACGAACAAAGTTGTGTAATTAGATTGTTAATTAAAAATTATAGTTTGTGTGTTTATCGATCATCTTGTTCATTCATTTATGTCTTTCATTACCAACATCCCAATTACGCACACATAATATAACTAGGGTTTAATATATATATCATAGAATCTTGATTACCAACATCCTAGTTATGCATACATAATATTATAATTTGGTTTTAATTAATATATATATATATATATACATATATATATATATATATATATCATATCATATAATCGGGTTTCTCGGGTCTTATTTGGGTCCACCGGGGTTCGGACTAAGCCAACCCAAACCAATTTAGAGGTTTTTTGATAATCTTTTAATGATTTAATTAAGAGACTACCTCTGAATCGGTTAGAGATATAAGAGTGTGCTTGGTTTATGCTGGCTGATTCATAGACTACCTCCTACTTAGTCACGCCTCTTAATAACTTGGCACAAGATTGTCAAACAGTCTCTTAGTTTATTATCCGAGACTAAGGACCACACCAAATAGTATGAACTCGGGTTGATCTCGGGTAATCGGTTTTCTCGTATGGTCCAAGAGTGGGTCGCCCTTATCCGTGAAAATACATTTAAGTTTAAGTTACATTTATGCAACACAAAAACCATATATTACTCCATTTTATTTTATGTAAATCTAAAAGAATCATATGAACTTTTAAATTGTAGGTGAATTAAGAATGTTTTTTTTATTATATATTATTGACATGATTTATAACGTAATAATTGATGAAATTATTCTTTAGGGAAATTATTCTTTAGGTTATCTAGGAATATAAAGCATTTATTTACACCATAATGTGGGATTGTGGGATTATACAACAATTAATTACACTTAAGATTTAAGAATCGTGGAGGCTCCCAATTTATTATTGAGGTTACGAGAGTCGAGGAGCCGTGGATTATTATAAAGAGTTAAAGACTTAAAGCACGTTCACGTTCACGTTCACGTTCAAAACCCATTTATTATGAAAATTGCGGAAAAAAAAAAGAAAAAAAAAGAGAGAGATTAGAAACTTTGAATGAAGTCACAAAAGTATTTTACTTATATGAGGGGAATGGTCACTTATATGCAT
This sequence comes from Bidens hawaiensis, assembly GCF_021521415.1. Lineage (NCBI taxonomy): Eukaryota > Viridiplantae > Streptophyta > Magnoliopsida > Asterales > Asteraceae > Bidens > Bidens hawaiensis. The sequence continues at coordinate 24,566 of NW_027496442.1, read as the reverse complement.
TATCTATGCATCAGTCAATCATGCATTGTCATCTCATTCTTTTATCATGGTCTCACAAACCATAAAATTATCGATGACACTTACCCATAAGTACAATAGAACATTTTGTGTTTTTTGTTTTTTATAATTTAAAATAAATAAAACAATTAAATGTAATTGTAATTAAAACTAAAATTTCATTAAAATTAAAAATATAGCATAAGTGAAAACCTGAAAATAAAATACGACAATTCAAACCTAAAAAAAAAATAAATGTGAAAAATAAAACTAAATGATAATTCGACCAACTATATTGCTCGATGATTATGTTGTCGTGTCCCCTTCCTCGGCTTGCTCAATGAGATCTTTGAAAAATTGTATGCTACTATCGTTTGAAAAAAATGTTGTTATCAGAGTCGTTCAGCGATATGAATATTTCTATGTCATCGTTTGAGAAATCAGTCATTGAGGGTCTAAATGAATAAAAATGGTGGATGTTTTAGTGAATAAAAATGATAGAAATATTTGAGTGAATAAATAAAATGATGAAGAATAAGAGCATTCCCATCCAACCCCTATCCCTAAATCCAAATTTACACTAAAATATATTACGTTTTTTCTCTCTTTTTCAATTAAATAATATCTTTTTATACATTTATCATTATCATTTCTCTTTTATTCACTCACAAACACTTTCAAAATATATTAAAAAATTATAGGGGGTGAATAGTAGCTTTTCAAACATACAGAAAAATCACTACGTTTTATAAAATATAAAAACTCTTCACTCACAACACCATAAATCACTCTCTAAATTATAAAAACACTCTCTCACATAATATGATGGGTTAGATGAGAATGCTCTAAGTGGCATCTATATGTAATTATTATTTTTATTATTATTATGTTATAATATTAGCCCTAACTATAACAAGATTATTAGGATAATGTGAGAACTTGAAGATAATAAAGAAGTCACCACTATCTGTAACAATATATTTATGTAATCTTTGAAGAAGATAGAATATATGATTCAGTAACTTCGTTGATATATCCATTACATACGTTGATATTTATAGTACAAACTTTACTATTGCAAACTACTATTGAGGTGACTATTTGGGGAACAAACGTATATGATTGCTTTAAAAATTGGTCATCCAAAAACATAGATAAAATCATACGTTGAAAAAGTGGTCATCCAAAAACATGGATAAAATCATAACACTCCCCCTGGATGACACTTTTCAAAACTTCGGAGATTTGCAGTACTGCCTCATTAAAAACCTTACTAAAGAAAAACCCAATGGGAAAAAGCTTTAGCTAAGGGAAAAAGAGTGCAGTAGATAGCTCCCCCTCAAGTTGCAGGTCGTTACATTGTCCGTACATGGCGCATGCCAATATCATGGACATGTTTTCTGAATGTTGCCGTGGGAAGTGCTTTTGTGAAAAGATCAGCTGAGTTGTTGCTCGATTGGACATATCTCATTTCAACCTGATTGTCTTTAATAAGGTCCCGAGTATACTCAAAGTATCTTTGTGGTATATGCTTTGTTCTATCACTTTTGATATACCCTTCCTTCATTTGCGAAACACAAGCTGCATTATCTTCATAGATAGGAGTTGGAATTCGATCTTTCTCTAGTCCACAAGAAATCAATATGTGTCGTGACATAGATCTTAACCATACACATTCTCTTGAAGCTTCATGCAATGCAATGACTTTAGCATGATTTGAAGATGTTGCAATGAGTGTTTGTTTCTGAGAACGCCATGAAATCGCAGTTCGTTCATTCTTAAATACGTATCCAGTTTGAGATTTTGCTTTATTGGGATCAGATAAATAACCTGCATCTGCATAACCAACTAACCCTTCTTTTGAATCGTTAGGATAAAATAAACCTAAATCAGCAGTTCCTTTTAGATACCGAAAAATATGTTTAATGTCATTCCAATGTCTTTTAGTAGGGAATGAACTGAATCTTCCCAATAAGTTAACTGCAAAAGAAATGTCAGGTCTTGTACAGTTAGTAAGATACATAAGTGCTCCAATTGCACTGAGGTATGGTACTTCGGGACCAAGAATCTCTTCATTATCTTCACAAGGATGAAATGGATCATTGTCAACATTGAGTGATCTAACAACCATTGGTGTGCTTAAAGGGTTTGCTTTGTCCATATTGAAACGTTTTAAGAGTTTCTCAGTATAAGTTGACTGATGCACAAGTATTCCATTGTGCATATGCTCAATTTGTAAACCAAGACAATATTTGGTTTTTCCAAGGTCTTTCATTTCAAATTCTTTCTTTAAAAGAGCAATCGCTTCATTAATTTCTTTTTGTGTCCCAATTAAATTGAGATCATCAACATACACAGCTATGATCACATACCCTGATGTTGTCTTCTTGATGAAGACGCATGGACAAATAAGATTATTTGTGTATCCTTTGCTTATCAAATAATCACTCAAACGATTGTACCACATCCTTCCAGATTGTTTCAGTCCATACAAGGATCTTTGTAACTTAATGGAATACATTTCCTTAGGCTTTGAGCTTATAGCTTCGGGGAGTTTAAATCCTTCGGAAATTTTCATATAGATGTCACTATCTAGTGATCCATACAAGTAAGCTGTGACAACATCCATAAGACGCATCTCTAAATTTTTAGAGAGTGCTAAGCTAATTAAATATCTAAACGTAATAGCATCCATGAAAGGAGAATACGTTTCTTCATAGTCAATTCCTGGCCTCTGAGAAAAACCTTGAGCTACAAGTCTTGCTTTATATCTTGTAACTTCATTTTTCTCATTTCGTTTTCTCACAAAAACCCATTTATACTATAGGTTTCATTGACTTTGGTGTAATGACAATAGGTCCAAATACCTTTCGATTATTTAGGGAATTTAATTCAGCTTGCATGGCATCTTTCCATTTGTTCCAATCTTGTCGATTTTTACAATCATCTACAGATTTTGGTTCAGGGTCATCATTTTCTTCCATGATATCACTTGTCACAGAATAAGAAAATATATCATCAATATTTTCCATTTCATCTCGATCCCACATTATATGTGATTGACCATAGTTGATTGACAATTCTTTATTGGAATCATTTATTCCTTCCTGAGGAAATGTTATATCATTTATTTTTTCCTGAGGGAAGGTTTTTTCGATCATTCCTTCCTTAGGGTCAGTATCCTTTTCAGAGCCCTTTCTTTTTCGATGATTTTTATCCTTTGAACCGATTGGCCTTCCACGTTTTAAAAGTTTTTGAGATTCATGAGGTGCATTATTATGGTTTTGCTTGCTTGGAATCTCAACTCGAGCTGGAGCATTAGCAGCTGGTATATGAGATTTAGTGACCCTGTTTATATCACAAAATGCATCAGGTAACTGATTTGCAATTTCTTGTAGATGTATTATTTTTTGAACCTCTGTCTTACTTTGTTTTGATCTTGGGTCTAGGTGTAACAATGATGGCACACACCATGATATATCTCTTTCTTGCCAGGTTCAAGGTATCTTATGACGGAAGACGTTTCATATCCAGCATATATTCCCAACCTTCTTTGGGACCCATTTTTGTGCGTTGTGGCGGTGCAATAGGAACATACACAGCACACCCAAAAATTATAAGATGAGAGATATTTGGCTCATTTCCAGAAACAAGTTGTGTGGAAGAGTATTTATGATTTGCACTTGGTCTCACACGGATTAATGATCCAGCATGCATAATTGCATGACCCCAAATAGAAACAGGGAGTTTTGTCCTCATTATTAATGGTCTAGCTATTAGCTGTAGGCGTTTGATCAACGACTCGGCTAAGCCATTTTGTGTGTGTACATGAGCAACAAGGTGTTCTACAACAATCCCCACAGACATGCAATAATCATCAAAAGCATGTGATGTAAATTCTCCCACGTTATCAAGCCTTACTCTTTTAATGGTATAATCCGGAAAATGTGCACGTAATTTGATAATTTGAGCAAGAAATTTTGCAAAAGCAACATTACGAGTCGATAATAAAGAGATATTAGACCATCTGCTGGATGCGTCTATTAAGACCATGAAGTATCTAAATGGTCCACATGGTGGATGAATTGGTCCACATATGTCACCTTGAATTCTTTAAAGAAACATTGGTGTTTCTTTATCGACTTTTAATGGCGAAGGCCTTGTAATTAATTTTCCAAGAGAACAAGATGTACATTGAGACATTTTATCTATTTTGTGGATCTTTTGACCTTTCAGTGGATGCCCATGTGTATTTTTAATGATCCTTTTCATCATTGTGGATCCTGGATGGCCTAATCTGTCATGCCATAAGTTTATGATACCAGAATCGCAACAATTTTCTTTGACTGCCATATGTGCTTGAGGCACATTTATATATGTATAATACAAACCAGAATGGAGCATTGGCAATTTTTCCAATATTTGATCTTTGCTTATGATATGCAAATATTTTTCATTACTAACAGTCCTTGACTGAGTATCATATCCATTATGATATATGTTTCTGAAACTCAACAAATTTCTTGTTGATTTTGGGGAAAATAAAGCATTTTCTATTTTGAGATTTGTACCATTTGGTAATGCTAAATTAGCTTTTCCCACTCCTTCTATCAAGTTTGTAGGACCTGATATTGTATTGATGATCCCTTTTGTTGGTTTCAGTTTATAAAAATATTTTTTAGATCTAAGTATAGTATGCGTGGCTCCACTATCCGCTATACATATATCTTCTTCATTTGTTTGATCTTGTGCTCCGGTGATTTTCATTTTAAATCTTGAAAAATATTAAGAAAAATAATAAGTGTATAACGAAGACATATGATATTTTAATAAGAACTTTATTTAATTGAAACACAAGTAGTACATGAATGAGGAACTACATAATTAAAGATAATGAGAACACACTTAATAATTGCATCTAATTATAGTAGTCAAGCAACTTTGTTTCAAAGTATCACCTCAAAGTCTTCAACGCTCAGCTCAACATTGATATTATTAAAGTTATCAACATGGTTCACTTCTTTCTCTTTTCCTTTTAGGGAGGCTTGGTACAGTTCACACAGATGTGGAGCTGTGCGACAAGCCTTTGCCCAGTGGTTTGTACTTCCACATCTAAAACATGAAGTGCCATTGCTTTCGGACCTACCAGCTTCATTCCATTTATTTTGGTGGTTGGAATTGGTATTGTGTGAGACATGATAATTATTGGCTCTCTGGTTACGACCACGGCCACGGCCATGACCACGACCGTAAGAATTATTGTTCCATTTGGATGAAAGCTTACGATCATTAAAATGTCTTTTGTCAAAATGACCACGGCCACGTCCACGGCCTCGTCCTCGACTTTGTTCCCATTTATGACCAGAATTTTTATGAGAACTTTTGTGAGCAACACGTGCTTCTGGTATTGCTAATGAACCCGTGGGACGAGATTGATGATTTTTCATCAATAATTCATTATTTTTTTCTGCTACAAGGAGTAATGCATTTAGATCAGAGTATCTCCTAAAATTCTGCAAACGATAATGTGTTTGCAAGTTTATGTTTGATGCATGAAACGTGGAGAAAGTTTTCTCTAACTTTTCTTCCTCTGTTACGGGATACCCACAAAATTCTAGCTTTGAGCAAATTCGGTATAAAGTAGAGGTGTAATCATTTACCCTCTTAAAATCTTGGAACCTAAGACTGTTCCATTCATCTCTAGAAGTAGGAAGTAAAACTTCCCTTAGATGACCGAATCTGCTTTTCAAATCTTCCCATATCATATATGGGTTATCATAATTAAAATACTTATGCAATAGTAATTCATCAATATGTTTATGGATGAAAATATCAGCTCTTGCTTTATCCTAGTCAGAGCAATCATTGTATTCTTGGATTGTTTCTAACACATCCATAGATTTTAAATGTCTTTTGACATTTTAAATGTGTTATGTATATTAAAATGACATTTTTCTAATAGCAAAATTCCACATTTATCTTGCATTTTTAATGATTTGAATACACAATATCACATTTGTAAAGGAGGAACCATACCACTAGACCAATAGGTCATAGATATGTATTAAAATAATTTATTAAATTTGTTTTATATATATACACACATGTGTGTATGTAAATACTAATAATAATACTAATATTGATAATATTAAAATTATAAATATTATGAGTAATAAAAGAAATATATATATATATATATATATATATATATATATAACTTAATATTTTCTTTATCTGATATAATGACAAATATTGGAGTGACTAATATCTAAGTAAAAAATGTTAAAAAAAATAGTAATTGATTTAAAAAGTTCAAAGGACGAGTACATTAAATAAAAATATTATAGTGGGAGTAAGTTTAGCAACACTATTTGAATATACATATTTGGTGTATGTAAATATTGTAGGTAGTATTCTGCATAATGAAAGCGGTGTGGTGGAACTGGTTCGTACCATCTTTCTATTAAGATGATTTTTTTTCTTTTTGGAATTGGAATTCATGTGAGTAATATATATTTGGCTATTTAAAAAAGAAAAAAAGAAAAAGAAAAAAAAGATGGTATATAGGTTCCTTTCGTGATTTTTATAGCTCTATATGAGAAACCTACCTACATTAATTGATGTTGGAGTATACATATACATAATAAATGAATATGTATGTGATCTCACCTTGGCCAACACCTGCGAATATTCGTCCGAAAACATGACAGTGCCGTGAAGTAAAACTTGTTCAGTTCAAGGATCCAACTAGTGAACGCGAAATACTCGCCTAGTCTCTATCATCACCTGGTGCCGCCGAAATTAAATGTTGGGAGCATGAATCGAACATGTGTTACGTGGAGCATTGAGTCTCTCCCTAACCACTCCATCACAATCTCATTAGCGATATTAGATATACATATACCTAATAAATGGGAAAACTTAATAGAATACTAACCAAATTTTACCATTGTTCTAACTAGGTCGTTCATTTTTTTTATATCTTTTTTGTCTCAATTAGATCACTTAAGTTTCATTAACGTTTTAATTCTTTTCTTTACCTGCTTAGCAAGTCATCATACATACATAATCTACCAAATATACATATAAGTTTATTGGTTTATCTTTTTTGTAAGCAGTCTTATTTATTATTAAAGCATTAAAAAGTAAAAGCCTTGAGTTATACTTAATAAAATAATTAAAATTTAAAAGAAATACCAATTACACATTAGCATATTTAGAAACAGAAAAAAAAATGTCACGTAGGTATTGGTAACCTATTAAACATGTAACAAACCTAGATTAGAACATAATTGAAACTTGAGTGATATGATACAAATTAATAATAATAAAAATAAGTAATAATTTGCTCTTGCGTGTTATCTGGTCTTTCCTTTCATTGTTAGGATAGGGGCGTTACAATAATAATCTTTAACATTTTACGATACAATATAAAAACTGTCATTTTTAAGAACCGAAGAAGATTAAACAAAGAGACAAATGCACTAGTCGCGTATAATGTGTGTCTCAATATCAAGTTCTTTTTCTCTTTCGTTAACCTTTTGGTCTTCTTCAATAGTCTATTCGAGTCAAACTCAAATCGGGTTCATAGACGAGTTTAGGGGGTCCAAAACAGGGTTCAAGCACACTAAGGAAGACCAAAAGGGTCCACTTCCTTTGTACTAACATATGTATTTTATCAACTCTTTTTTTTATGATAATAGAATTAAAATGGTCTATTGAGTCACTTTATTTATTTTCCACAATTGGTCATAGTCTCATAGACTTTTCAACATGTAATGCTCTAGTGGAAGACTATTCAGAAGGGGAACTGAATCATGGTTTCGCTCAAAACCATGAAACTATTCAAATCAGTCATTAGTTTGGTTGCATGGTTAGTTTTTTTATTTAACTTTTGATCGGTCAGTTTCAAAAATTTCAAATCGTAATGAACCGGACTGTTGAAATACATGCATGCTTCCAATTCATTATAAAACATACACACGAATTTGTTGGTTAACTTGTTTATTGTTTATGTTTCATGTTATACGCCGAGAATGATGGATATGGGTAGTCTATTCAATTGTGGGCTAAAAGGGCTGCTACTGATTGGTCTTAAATTAGGCCTAGCACATATCATCTATTAAATGGATTGGTGGTGTCTGATATATAAAAGAAAAAGAGAAACGTTATATGTGTGAATCATCATCTTCTCTATCCTTCGATCTCTTATTCTTTAGCGATTAACGGTTACAGTCTCTTTCTTCTTTCTGAACAGATTATGTATTAAGTTCTTGGTCTTCAATAGATTAGTATGATGTTTGAATCTTTAGATGATGTTCTTTTGGTTGTTATTTTGTAATTCTTCGATTTGATCAATTCTTGTTTCGTTGTATTTGGATTTGTAAAACTCAAAGAATTGAAATTATTATGGTTTTGTGACACGGACTAGACTGTAAGTTTGAACATGCTATTTTTTTAAATGTTATTTATAACATATATTTGATTATTTATATTTTGACTTAGGCTTAACAGAGATAGTTAAAAGACAGTTAGGTGCAGTGATGGAGCTACAAGCCTACAAGGGCACAATGGTCTTTTTACATTTTGGGTTATATAGAAGTTTAAGTTGTTTCTTTTCAACTGAATATAGTTCAGGGGTTGAAAGTGTAAACTTTGGTTAGTCAGGTTGTTAGCGTTCAAAAGGTAGTTATAAGCTCGAGTAACGGCTAGTTGAAATCTCGAGATTCACTTGATCGTTTCTTGTAATTCAGCTTCGTCTCATTTGTTTCGTTTGAAATTGAAGTGGGTTTGTACAGCGGCCGGAGCACCTTGAACAATAATACTGGATGTGCCAGACTTAATAGTTAATGCATATATACTTTTTTTATTTTTTGGAAAAATTATATTACTGAACGAAAAGGCTGGTTGGAATCAAATAATCTGTTAGTTATCACGTCAAGTCACTGAAGTCACTGCCACATAGGCAGTGAGGGAATCTCTTGTTTCATGCGTTATGAGATAACTTGCAAGCAGTGACAGAGCCAGAAATTTTATCCTATGGGTTAAGGATTTTTCGATGCTCGATTTTTGTCAGACGTCAATGTTTTCGGACCTGGATGCATCGGGTCGGGTCGGGTCGGGTCAGGTCAATCATTTGGTTAGATAAATAAAATGCAATATCATTATTATAACAAAAGTATATCGTCAACATTTAATAAATGATTAATTTCATAGGCTGCAGTTACTGTACGCTAATGCCTTAACGTACGGTAGGTACGCAAGACGCTCAAAGACAAAAACCAAAGGCAAAACCCTAAAACGCTCACAAAACTTAAACGCTTAGCAAACGCTAAAAAACGGTCTTCGTGAAAAAAGTGAAAAATTGATCGATTAACCATCCAAAACTGTTTTTCGGTGAACAAATGATTGATTGGATATGTATTGACGATTCCGAGATGCTTGGATGTGATTTCATGGATCGATTTGTGAAAAAATGGATTCACGTACGTAATGTACGTTAAGCATTAGTGTATTGGATCTTTTCACTAATTTCATATATTAAATAAGATATATATATATATATATATATATATATATATATATATATATATATATATATATATATATATATAGGGTTGGTATCATTTAAGAACTCTAAAAAAGTTAAGAGCTCTTAGAAACTCTACACAACCAAACATTTTTTTAATTTTATTTATATGTTAACATTATTTAAGAGTAGTTTTATCATATTTTATATAAAAAATTTTGATTACTATATATTAATCACAAGTTTACATATGTGTAAAATTTATGTACTAACAAATTTACATAGGTTTAAAACAAAACAAAGATATGTATAAAAACTAATTTTCAAAATTGTAATCGTTAATTTAGATATAATAAAATAATAAAACTAAACTCAAATAACAATAACATACAAAATTTTTTATAAAAAACGTTAGTTTTTAAGGGTTCCTTCTAGTTTTTAAATAATTTAACCGTTCTGTAATGATACTCATCCTATATATATATATATTGTCAATTGTCCCAAAATACAAATGCATGAATCTTAAGGAGATATCATAATTCAATTATTATTGTATTCATATGAATTCAAAATCAATATTAAATAAAAAAAATTATCCTTTCACTTCTATTTTCATACTTACACAACTTTAACCTTTGTATACATTTTAATTTTTATTCAAACTCACTATCTTCCTGAAGGACTAGTCATAAGCTCAAAATCCATAGAACAAAACTCTGGTGAAAGGTCCATTCTCAACCCACCCATATTCTGGACCACAACATTAGCCCGGTTCCTCGGCCCACGGGCCATTTCCATCTTCAAACACGCTTTCAGGCCCGTCAAAACCTCGCTCATTGTGACCCATTGGGTTGATGTGGCCCGTGTACACGCAACCGATATTTCAATAGCTTTAAACACAGATTCTAAGTTAAAATCACCTCCCATTTGTTCATCTATTACACTTGTGATATCTCCTTTATTAAGGTACCAACCCACATATTGCATGATGTGGATGTGGTCATCGCTTTTTATTAATGTGGGATGGCCCGTGATTAGTTCTAGAAGAACGATCCCAAAACTGTATACGTCACTCTTTTCATTTAGTTCGTGGGATCGGCGGTACCTTTATGGGTGCAAAATGATCATAAGTTATTAGTGAGTCATAATAATTTCATTGGAACTTTATAAAATCCGATAAGTTGGATATATAGTAGGTGTGTCAATTTCCGACACGACCCAAACATGACATAAATATAATATCTAACCCATTCAAGAATCTGGGTTGTGTCTGGGTTGACATGTGAATTTTAGTTAAACAGGTCGACACACTAACATGTTTAACCCACTTTTTACGACCTACAACCTGATTAACACATTTACAACTTGATTATTACCTGTTAGTCTGCCGGCCTTGACACATTTAGATAATGTGTTAAATGGACCGTTTATGGGTTACACGAATTTAACCTTGCGGTGTAGGGTTGATGTTTTTGACACAAATAAAATACGGGTCGCTTTCGGGTTGACAAATTCAACACGTTAACCAGCCACCCCACTAACCCACAAGCCATCAACCCGAAATGATTGACACCCCTAGATTAAATAGGCACTTTGAGCGGGTTGGCTAACAGACCAAATGGGTCAGGTCTGGTTGACCCTAAACACTTTGACTTTTTACATTTTTAGCTCTTTAACTTTTTACATGTGCGGAAGATGGAGGTAGCAGAAATGAGAATGCTACGTTGGATGTGTGGCAGTTAGACCTGCAATGCTATATGGAACAGATTGTTGGGCCATCAAGAAGGCACAATGCGGAAGATGGAGGTAGCAGAAATGAGAATGCTACGTTGGATGTGTGGGCACACAAGGCTAGACCGAATAAGAAACGTTGTGTTTCGCGAGAGATTAGGGGTGGCGAACATAGCAGACAAGATAAGAGAGTGGAGATTGAGATGGTTTGGACATGTAAAGAGAAGACAGACGACGAATCCTGTTAGATCCGTAGAAAACATTACTATAGAGGGGAGGAGGGGTAGAGGACGACTGAAATTGACTTGGGATGAGAGGATTAGGCATGATTTGATAGACCTAAACCTCTCTGAGGACATGGTTGAGGATAGGAATTCGTGGAGAAGTAGAATTAAAGTTAAGGATTTTTAGAGAGAATTGAATACCTTAGGGCTTAGACTTAACTTATTTAGGTCACATACCATAATGGTATTTCCCTTACATATATTATTATTAATATTATTATTAGCTTTTATATAGCTGTTAAACTGTGATCTTATTATTAATATTATTATAATTAGTAGTAGTTTTTATATAACTGTTAAACTTTGATTTCCTTTATTTTGCTTCATACACATGTACTTAGAGCCGAGGGTCTCTCTGGAAGCCACCTCTTTATTCCTTTGGATAGAGGTACGGTGTGCCTACATCCCACCCTCCCTAGACCCTACTTATAGCTTTGCTGTCGGTGGGATTTTTCTGGGTATGATTGATGATTGATGATAACTTTTTACATGTGCACAATCACCCCCTCAGTTTTATTAAAATAGTGATCCAAATTTTTGAATAAATTGTTTAAGAATGATAATCTAGTTAAACAGGTCGACACACTAACATGTTTAACCCAATTTTTACGACCCACCAACCCGATCAAAATAGTGATCTAAATTTTTGAAAAAATTATTTAGAAGACTGGATACTGTAAAAGTATACATTGGGTGACTCTGAACCCATTTGGCCCACTTCATGTCTAGCTAAATAAATGCAAACCATTTTATTATAAAGTTGTAATATAGCTAAATAAATTATTTTTAAAAGTTATGATATAAGACAATAAATCTAAGTTATTAGATAAATAATAAGAGTACTTACTCTGGATCAAGATAACCGGCTTTACCGATAACGTCCGTTAATATGTGAGTAGTTTGATCATCAGGAAGACCTTTTGAAAGACCGAAATCCGCTATTTTAGCTACCAAATTTTCATCAAGAAGGATGTTGGCTGATTTCACGTCTATGAATTATAGTCGGTCTGCAACCATGATGTAAATATTCCAATCCTGTAATATAAGTCAGTTACATCATTTTCTATTGATTTTTTAATTATGTGGGTCCCACGTTTCTCATTTATGTAACGTGGGACCCACTATGACATTGGTTTCTTCTCGGACCACACAATACAATCATAAACTTTTTGTTGGTAATAATGAGAAACTTTACTGGAAAACTCACGGGGCCCACCAATACACTGTTAACCAATGCATGCAAAAGTATAGATTTTAGTTGAATAACAAATCACCTTGTGCAGCATCTATTGCAATGTTGAGTCTCATTTCCCAGCTCAATGGATGAGTATTTCTGTCTGCAAAAAAAAATAAAAAAAAAATAATAAATGTCACTCGTTAAATAGCCTATTTGTGTCATGTTTGATCTCAAACGCGCCAAAAAAATTAGCTAAAAAATGGAACGGTCACATGTATTAAACGGATAGAAGTAGAAAGTTGCCTAAGCTTATTTTAGATGCACAAACCTTCTAAATCATTTAATTCAAATATTTAGATTATTAATGAAAATATATATTGTATTTAACACATTAAATATGTAAAAAAAGTGAACAAAATGTGTTATGTAACTTTTGTTTATCATCAAAGATACCTGATATATAACTTTTGAGGTTTCCGTTAGGCATGTACTCATAAACAAGCGCCATGCGGTTACTATCATGAGAATATCCAACAAAAGAAGCTAAATTCCTATGATGAACCCTCATCAAAAGCTCAGCCTGCATTTAGGCCATTAACTTTAATATGTTACGTTTTTGCAAATTACGGTTTTGCCCCTATCTTCTAAAGCTTTAAGAACTCTCGACAAACAGTCAGTTTATTTACTTATTATATATATATATTTAGTATTATTTGAGGGCAGTTTTGTCATTTATTATATGCAATCATAAAATTACATACAATAAATGACATATAATAGTATATATATATATATATATATAGGGTAAGGATCGTAAGAGAATTATTTGAAAATTGAGAACTTTGAGAACCATTTTGGACCACTAAAATAATATTTAAAAAATTTATGAAAACTAAAAAAAATTAAAAAGTAAAAAAACCAAAATTCTTATAATTCATTCCGGTTTCATAAAAAGAAATAAAAACTTCTTATTATACACATGTGTATAATTTCATTTAATCTCTAGTTATGTAATGTACACATATGTACATTATCATTTACCTTAAATTGTACATATGTGTATAAAAAAACATGTATGTACATATATGTACATACTATACATATATGTATAATTTAGCTAAACCGAGACATTTTTTATATTATGAAACTGGGATGATAAATAAGAATTTTGGTTTTTTTACTTTTTACATTTTTGCGTTTTTTTTGTTTTATGATTTTTTTTCATTTTTGGGTTTTTTATGGTCCAAAATGGTTCTCATGGTTCTCAATTTTCAAATAGTTCTCACATGATCCTCATTCTATATATATATATATAATATAAGTAAACAAGCTGGTGTTTGTTAAGAGTTCTTAAAAGTTTTAGAAGATAGGGGCAAAACCGTAATTTTTCAAGAAAGATTTTTTCAAGTGATATTATTAGTGTTACCTCATTTTGGAACTCATTATATCCTTGAGATGATGATGCAGAGAGTAACTTGACTGCAACTTGTTTGCCATCTTTTAATGTCCCAAGGTAAACAGTTCCAAAGCCTCCTTTTCCAAAGGCAGTTTGGAAGTTATTTGACATGTTTGCCACCTCAGCATAGGTAAATTGCTTGTTGTTGGATTCTATAGTAGTTCTTGCTTCTTCATTTGAGCTTGGTTTGGCTATATACAAATACAAGATTCATTATATATATACTCCCAATGGCTATAAAGGGCAATTATGTAATTTGCAAAAAAATTGCTATTCTTTTAGAATATATAACATAACATTTTATTTGTAATTTAGTGTATATGTGATGTACATGTTAGTTCATTTATGTTCATGAACACATGTCTCGTTTGTTCATTTATGAACATGAATGTTCGTGTACGTTTATTCCTTTAAATTTGTTTATGTACATTCATTTATGTTTGTTTGTTGACGTTTGTTTATTTACGTTCGTTAAAATATTCTTTTAGATTTTTTAGGCCCATTAAAATTTGGTCTAACTTAATAACATTTTAGGCCCAACACATTATTCACATTTACTTTAAATTAACACAGTTATGTTCGTTCATCTGTGTTGATCGTTCGTGATACGCTTGTTTATAATGTTAACGAACAAAAATAAACGAACATGAACACAAACAAGAAAACCTTGTTCATTTAATTGTTCGTGTTCATTCGGTTCGTTTACAGGTCTAACAAGGTGACTAGAAGAAGAAAGGAGAAAGCATTACAAGTTTTTTGTTTCCTTTTAATTCTCCAAAAGATTATCAGTAGAAGTAAGACCACCAAAAATGATAGTAGTGATGCAACTATTGGAACTAAAATCTTCTTTTTCTTCTTATTTTCGCATGATCCCGAGTCACAAAGATTTCGGCTATCCACACTGTCATAAGGTACACATTCAATAATAAAAAAAAAAGTAAGAACATAATACTAAAACATTTTTGTGCAAAATAACTGCAAATGACAAAATGTTATAAGAACCAAACCTTAGTTTGAGTAATCCACTTCTTGATCTCTCTAATAGAGACTTTGGTAAATAGCCAGATAATTGATTTCCACTTAAATCCCTGAAATAATTGAAAAAAAAAATAAGCTGACATAACTTCAGGCTTTATTTGTGTTTACTATTTCCTGTGGGTCCCATCTGCATATACTTCACTCCTTTGTGAATTATTTAATGGGACCCACGATCATATTTTGACAGTCTGTCATATAGAGGTGACAGTTTTGACTCACTTACTTATGAACATGTCATTTGAATTATGTTTTATTAATAACTGGCCGAACATGTAATTTTTTTTTTAAAAAAAGTATGGCTTAGAGGACAACTTCAAGCCGGTCAAAAGTCCCATAACGTGTTGTCTAACGCTTAAAACGTCCAAAACCGTTTTATTAAAAAAAATACTATTATTATAATAATAATGATGATTTGTCATATTTAACTGTAATCATTTATTAAAAAATTGAAACCAAAGTGTTTAACCCGACCCGTTTTGGCCCACGCCAAAACCATTTCCTTTTGGCCCGAAGCCCGTCTTAACCTATTAGCCAACCCATCCGACCCACCCATTTATCTGCACCAAATGCAAATCTATGAAAAACCATTAGACTATAAAACTTACAATAACTTTAAAAATGAAAGCTTTTCCAGAAAATCGGGTATCGGCCCGGTCAAACTATTATCAGATAGATCCCTGATAACACAACATGATAATAAAACAGTTATTAGAAAACTAAACATGACATGTACAAAATATAGTTACAAATACTTACAATATTTCAAGTGATGAAAGATTGCCAATGAAAGCAGTTATTTGACCGGTTAACTCACTTGCCGAAAGATTTCTAGTATCGGTATCAAAAGGGTATTAAACGTTGTATAAAATATTTAAATTGTAAATAAACAGTGAATATATTTTATAAAAGAAGAAATAACTTACACGGATATGATTCGAGGGGGGCTTGAACCGGTGTAGTTGCATATTATACCTTCCCATGAATAGTTTTTCGGACCACAAGGATCTCCTACCCAGTTTCGGTTTATTTTATATGTTGTTCTAATGTTTTTTACTGCATCAACTGTTTTCATAGCACAACCAAAAAATAAAAAAAAATTGTTCATGATCTAAACGTTACAAGGACTTGAGAATTTTAATCATGAAAAAAAATAAAATGTTGTCATTAAAATGTGTGCTTGGTTTTAAAAAGCACGGGCGCTAGAGGTGTTGATCCATGTACAACCAAAGAAGCTTTATTTACAACCAGAACCAATAACTATGCTGAGTGGGATTCTATTGGGTACATAAGTTTATCATTCATTATCAAGCACGGTGGTTTTACGCCTTGAAGGCTCGCCTTGTGCATCAAACGCACCCTTTTAAACCTCGAGAGTTTGTTTAATGACAATTTCAAATATGATGACAAACAAATAACATAATTATATATTTCATTAAAAATTTTAATAAATTCAAGATGCATTAAACTTTTTACACCTCGAAACATAAACAAACAAACAAACAAACGTACCCAGTATCATCCCACTTAAAGCATAGCTATTGGTAGGGTCTCGAGGTGATATGAGGGCATACCTTTCCTCTATCCCAGACAGACGTATCCCAGATGATAGAGAGGCTTTGCTCGAAAACTTTTTTTTTTGAAAAAAAAATTATATATAATAATACAAATATGCCTTGAAAGCATGTAATTTACTTTTTACAAATTCATAAGTTATTAAATAAACAAAACAAGAAAAAAACATACCGTCTAAACCGAACGTCGCGAAGTCACTCGACTCTAGAACCTGATAAATCTCAACAGCGTTCAAAATAGGCGCAAAATTCGCACCACCACCTTTTCTAATCGAAATCGTATGCTCGGGTCCCACCAACGGTCTCGAATTATAAAACGTCGACGCATAATAAGCCCGAGGCCTCACATTTCCAAAAAGTTGAACACCATTCCAAGAAACATTAAACTCCCTTGTTTGATTCCTCCCCAACACAACCAAATCAGCAAAATACAAATACACATAAAACCGGGCTTTCGGGTCAGAAACATTCCACTTAAACTCCAACGCTTCGGTCCCGTTCTTGGGCGTGGACCCCGTTTGCATCACTTCATTCGGGGCCCGATAACCATCTCCACTTACATCTATATCCATATCAGTATGCAACAAATCCCATGAAGGCGAATTATAAGAAGACCAAATTCTATCAAAAACATCATCTCTATACCGGCCCGACCCGTTAGTGTATCCAATATCCAATCTTTTAAACAAGACTAACGACTCGGGAATATCAGGGGCAGTTTTGTAAATTAACCCGTCGAGTGGTCTTAACTCTAACCCGGATATAAATGGGATACCGAGTCCTGTATTAACAAGACAAACACTTAACGTGTCGTCTAACGCGACATTAATTATTTCCGTGACAACAACATCAGAATTGTTTTTAAACTTAACTGTCAACCAAAGATTTACACCAAGATAAAGATCAAACTTGGGTAACTTATTTTGTCCATCATAGTTTCCATACATGAAAGTGTCCCGAATTAGATTTAAACTCGATTTTCCACCGTTGGGTCTTAAAGTGTAACAGTTTTTATTCCCTTGTGGAAATGTTCTAAGATCAGAAAGCGGTTGGGGAAGATTTGGGTTGTTAGGATATGCATATTCTAGTGAAATGTTTTTGTTGATACCAGTGGTTACATATGACTCGTCTGATGTGTAACTTATACCGGTATCAAGGTCTCCATAACTAAAATTTTCTTGTGACCCGCAATCTATGCTTATGTAACCTGTCAAGAAAACCGTAAACAAAACATATTTACCAAATGGGTTAATATGATCTTTAAGTGGGGTTGTTCACGAAATCGAAATAACCGAACCTAAATAACTGAACCCAATGAAAAACGACGGTTTGGTTTTATATTTTTTTAAAAATGATTTGTTGGTTTGTTTCGGTTTTGCGTCAACCAAAAATTGAAACGAACCGAAATAAACCAACTTTAAGTAATTTATAAGAAATTGATAAATGGTCTAACTCGAAAATTTTTGATCCAAATGTGTAATAATCAGTTAGTCATTAATTAACAACATATTTTAGGCCCAAAGTTTCACGCGCAAATTCTAATTCTGAACCGATCCAAATTAGAAATGTGTCTAACCGAACAGAGTTCAACCGAATCACTCGGTTTATTCAGTTTAGTTATCCGATTAAACCGGTTATTATTCGGTTTATTCGAATTCGGTTTCGTTATCCAAATAAGTAAAGATTTGTGTCCAAATAAGTAAAGATTTGTGGAACCGATAACCAAACCGAAAACCAAATTCACAATTCGGACACAATTAGTAACCGAAAACCGAATCGTTCAATTTTCGTTTGTTTTTGGTTTTTTTGCACACTCCTGGCTCAAATGGTGTACCCGAAAACCGAAACTAAACTGAATCCATTGTGAAAACCGAAAATGATGGTTTTCAACATCTAAAACCGAAATTTGCGTTTTTTTTTTTGTTCAGTTTGAGCCCAAAACCGATCCAAACTAACCCATGTACACCCCAAGTTTTCAAAAAAAAAAAAAAAAAAAAACTCATAACAGAAAAGTATTGCAATTAACAAAAAGTCAAAACATAATTTAGACACACACTAACCTGTTTGAATCTGTGCATCAACATGTATTACTATTAACCCTGCAGCAACACATAAAAGAAACAAATGATGGAAGAACACCATAATTATTATTTTGAACTTTAATGACAGATTATGACTCTTAATAACACACCAAACAAAGTTATGTAAAGTGGTTATTATTATATTATCCAACAATAAGTCAAACAAAGAAACTTATAGCCAACCAAAGCAACTAGAACATGATAAACATGGTCAATGTATGCATAAACAGTGGTCTGCAGCACTACATGGACGTCTACGAGATTTCAGATGTCCCATACGAGTAAAAAACAAATAGGTCCTCGACGATATTTGTGATAACAATAAACAAACTTATAATTTACAAAAGGGCCTAATCTCTTACTATTTTAATATATAGGCGTTTTGTAATGAAACTCATCATATTATATATATATATAGGGTGAGGTTACTGTATAATAATTGCTTAACGAACGATAGGTACGCGAGACGCTCAAAGGCAAAATTACTAAAACTCTCAACCAAAAACCTAAAACGCTCAGCCAAAAACTAAAACGCTCAAAATACGCTAAAAAACGGTTTTCGTGAAAAAAAGTAAAAAATTGATCGATTAACGATCCAAAACTGTTTGTTTCGGTGAACCAATGATTAATTGGATATATATTGACAATTTCGAAATCTTGTGATGTGATTTCATGGATCGATTTCATGAAATATAAGTATTCTTGTATTCTTGTACGTTAAACAATTATTGTATTACATCTTTTCTCTCTCTCTCTCTCTATATATATATATATATATATATATTAACGTGCGAATCAAATTATATTATAGTATAGTTATATATACAGGTATACTATAACTACACTACATACAAAACAACTACTTTACATAATTAAACTACTTGTGTATATAATTACACTATTTGATTCACATATTTAGACAGTTTTTTAGTTTATACGTTAACTTTCCCCACATATATTAAAAGTTTTAAACACCAACCCCGGCGAGCCGGCTTTGCTAGAGTAGTTTAAGTCAAAACAAGTTTTCTTAAGCTTTTTTATCCAACAGCTGGCATGCATTTAGATTAATCATATAGGTGATTCATGTGTCAACATCATTAATAAGCAGATAAACACTAAACTACATAAATAATGGACAATTAGTTGTTGCTCACCTGATTTTTAAAGTGGGTATTTATAGTTTTGCCTTATTAAGTTCACCACTTGGTGTAAAGTTAATTAAAACTTTTGGTTTTTTTCATCATTTTTGGTTGAATAAACATGTGCATGTTGTTGTATAATAATATTATCATTGTTATTAATTAATGTTTGATTAAAGTATGTGAAACAAAGAAAGTTCAACTTAAAGAAGTTGAACCCCACCAACTTCTTCAAATTAATATTATTTAAATATGAAAGCCAGAATCTTTTCAAACAAATAATAAAAATAAAAAAAATATGAAACAAAAAGGTTCCATTGCCAGGAATCGAACCCGGGCCTCCTGGGTGAAAGCCAGATATCCTAACCACTAGACGACAATGGAATGGTTGTGAAGTGATTAACACTGAATACTGATAACTGATATCTTGAACTGTATTTTTTATTTAATTTTATTTAATATTTTAAGTTATGTTTTGCTACCTTTAAGGACGGTAAATTAAAAACTCACATCATCATATCAAAACTCTACTAAGGAATGAGATTAAGTTAAACACAGTTTGCCCCTGGATAATGATCTTATGACCCGAATTAATCTAACCTTTTGTTTTTGAAAGGCGGCAATATTATAAAAAGGGAAAAAGAACAGACCATGACTAACAAGAAGTTAGACGAGCCAAGTACAAAAACACATTTACAAATACATCAGGGGATTCATCATCCACTCTGTCCAAGTAACACAACAATTACTAGAGCGACTATAGAAATAAAAAAAAGAGAGACATTTGTATTAACAAGAATACAAATCCTTTACAAACAGAATCTGTGAATCACTGGGAGGTAGCATATATCTAGCAAACCTCTAGCAATTTCAATAATTTCACCCGAACTTAATAGAAATATTTGACAGCGTCCATGTCAAGTATTGTATGCGTGCAGCTTGGATCATAGTCGTAACTTCTTATACTTAAGGAATAAAGATGAACTTTTTTGGCATACCCTTGTAATTTACTCTTAACTTCTAAAACGATATATGAAGATATATAGTTGAGCCTTGGCAAAGTTAATCTATATAAAAGACTTAATAATCACTCTTAAAAGTATTTACAATAGCCTACAGCCCTACATGTATATGAAAGAGATCTTTCTCAAGAAAACAGTTTTTCAAATAAAAAAAGTAAAAAGCTTAATGAAAAGGTGATTTGGTCAAATGAAGAAAGTTATCAAATTTAATTTTTTTTTTATAAGAAAACAACCTACTCTTTTCCTCTCATAAACAAAGATTTTTTGCATACTAAATTTTGTATATTCACTTTTGTTGGTCAAAACTCACTATTTCTAACTTATATATCAATATTTAAGACATAATCAAAAAAACATGAAAAACAAATCTTAATTATAATTATTTAATCAAACAATGTTTAAAAAACCGGTTTCATAACCATATCATGTTGGGCTTATAAATGGTATAACCAGTTGTATCGGACGGTTCTATCAGGTTGACTAGTTAACCATATAATTACATAAAAATCCAACTTTAACTCAAAAATAATCTAAGTACATGATTCCACAATATAAACTTATCAAAAGTTAATCCATCATAAAAACTAATTCAAAAGTTGCTTGATGGCAATATTAAGAGCAATTCAATTAGGTGGTAAGTTGATTGAAGGTCGATGGTAAAATGATCAAAGGACGCTGGATTAAAACTTAAAATCGAGAGGTGAATGGTTCTTGGATGAGTGGTTAAAATTGTCATTGGTCTAAAGTATAAACCCAAAATTTTACCTTGGCCTTTAACCGGTACAATGGTACAAACCGGTATTACTGGTATTTCTAACACTTCAAGTTATAAGTCGTTCGCCCAATTTACCGGGCTAGCGAGAGGAAATTGATAAACCGGTTTTAAAAACATTGATTGTAACCAAAAAAAATACGAGATGTAATAAGAATGCATGGTTTTCAATTGCACATGTAATGATTACTTCTTTAAAAATGATAAATTAATGGTAACCCATTTTAAATTGTAGTAAAATATAAGTTATGGTGATACATTGTTACCATACAAAATGGTAATAAAACACTAAAGGGCACGAGACAACTTTCTCTAAAGAACTTAGCAAAATAGCCCTGTAATTTCGGGATTGTTACAAAGCAAATCGTAGACGGCTAACCAAAGCTTAACCGGAAAATGCTAAAAATCAATGTAGGGGAAACTAGTTTCTAACCATCACCGGTTACTAACTCGATGGTTAGAAACCCGTTGGGGTTTTCACATAAAAACCGGTTAACTTAACTAAACATATGTTAATACAGTTAATGTTAATAAGGCTAATTTCAATAGGTTATTGTCGGTTAACAAGTTATCAACTGAACAAAAAAATTATTGTAGGTTATTGATTACATATGTTAGGAATTTTTCACAGAAAAATTGGTTAACGACAATAACCGATTTTAACAGCTTGACCAATAATCGGTTACGGTCAATAACCAATATTCCAAAACCAAATAATGCAACTGGAGAAGCCCAAAACCAAGCCTAATATTAAAACCCTTAAATGCAACCCATTAAACAAGCCATAACTAAAGCGAGCTAATAACTAATATAGGAGAAAATTATTAGAAACCACTTGGGTTTTTTCCACATAAAAGCCGGTTAACTCAACGGAGGTTAATACAGTTACTGTTAATAAGGTTAATTTCAATAGTTAATTATCGGTTAACCAGTTAATAACCAAACCAAATCGGTTACTGTTGGGTGCGGATTTTTATCCTCGGAATTGAGCTTAACTTAAGGATATTGACTCAAGCGGTTATTCTGAGGAAGGTAAGTTGACTAATTCAATTTTCCTATAATATCTAACTGTTTTGCAGATAAGAACACGTGTTAAATATGTTTATATGAACGTGGATTGCAACAGAATGCTGCTTAAACTTCGTCAAATAACAACTTGGGCAATAACGGCTAGCTGATGACTTAGTCTAGGGTTCCCTAAATAATCGGGATATCAGTTGTAATCTCTTATTATATATTGAGCTGATAATATCGATAGGATACACACACTTTTTCACGACTTAGCTACTAGCAATCACTGTAACACCTAGTTTTCGATATTCAATCAGCTCCAACCCTTGTAACCACTTGTTTTCGATATTAATAAACTTGACGGTAATAGTTTTCACCGTCCGGGGGTTTTTTGTGCCGGCGATCATAATAATCAAGCGTTAATTCGACCAAAAGTTACGTTCATAATCCTTAACCGAAGCAAATTCGACTAAGGATTAAGTTGTAAACTCTTGACCGAAACGAAGACTATTATAATCAAGGGTTTTTTCCCTCGTGATCATATCTTTGTGTCTGATCTTTTTACCATTTAGCACCTAGCCTCACGCACTAATTTAATCAAAAGTTAGTTGTTAATTTTTGACCGAAACAATTTGGCGCCCACCGTGGGCAAACGGTGCTTTGATCATTATTCATTCTCAAACGAAACCCTACTCTCAATATCCACAACATGTCTTCACAGCCCAAGATTGTTTCATCTTCTGCCGCAACCTCAGAATCCTCAGCGAAACCTTCCATGCCTCCTCCTCCTTCTGTTGCTGTTATCCCAAAGAAACCTGACAACATTCAGAAGAAAGCTGCTACTCCAGTATTTTCGGGATCGAGACCATCCCCCCAGGATCACGTTATGGTATCTAATAACGAACTTTTGTCTATTTATAAGCGATTACAGGAACATATGGATCGCCAGAACAAGACCAACCAGATGCTGGTGAAGGAACTAGAAGATATCAGAAAAGCCAAGAAGCCGGCGGAAGAATTCACGCCATTAATCCCGAGATCTCTGGATTTCACTCCTCCAGGATCCTCAGGATTGGTGCGTCCGGAGTCAACCACGGCGTAAAACCCCGGATCCTCGCTTTTCCAGCACTCAGGGTCTACGGGATTGTACTCATCCGGATCCCAAGGATACTTGCATGCATCCCTTGCTGGGCCGTTTCAACATGCAGGATTCTCAGGATTGTCACAGCGGGGAGGATCCTCAGGTCCTTATCAACGGGCGTTATCCTCAGGATTGGCGCAGCAGGGAGGATCATCAGGTCCTCATCAACAGGCGTTATCCTCAGGATTGGCGCAGCAGAGAGGATCTTCAGGTCCTTATCAGCAGGTGGTATCCTCAGATTTCCACAGCAGGCAGGATTCTCAGGAATACCTCCATCAGGGTTCTTCAATCCTCAGCAGCCATATGCTCAGACTCAGCAATTTGCAGGGTCCTCCGAGATGCACCAGGGAGACTTCATCCCGATGCAGGCTAACACCTCGACCACTCCATTTGTCACTCTAGGAAATACTATGTTCGGGAATGCCAGCTACAACACCCAAACCGTTCCTCAGAATATCAATCAGGGTAACACTTTCAATACAATTCCTTTTAATGCTAATCAGGGATTTTTGCAGGATGCAGGCATAAGTTCAAGTTTAGCACAAGAGTTACAGAAGCTTAAGGACATGATATCAAATGTCCCTGGTGTAATCCGTCCCATAGCTGAAGTTCCTAGT